>NC_139575.1:3167495-3359995 GCF_946808225.1 Silurus aristotelis
ATTGTTTACAGATCAAATATTTACACTGGTTTCTTTCTCACCTTGACAATCAAAACAGTAAATAATGATTTGCAGTCCAAAAATAAAATAATAATAATAAAATAAAAAAAAAATCATCATCATCATCATCATCATCATCATTATCATGGCCATGATAGCTTATTTATGCAAATGGATCCTGGCTGGCGTAAGCCCGAGGACATGGTTCAATAGCGGCTGGTTTTCCGCTATCCGGATTGTTCTGCTCTGTTAGCTCTCTGACAGCGAAGGGCAATCAGTAGAGGTTTGAATCCCCCATCGCAGGCCACCGTGGCTTCTCAGAGCTGACAGATGGTAGAAGCTCCTCGCAAAGGGAGGCTGGTTTAGCAAAGCATCCCCTATCTATCTATCTATCTATCTATCTATCTATCTATCTATCTATCTATCTATCTATCTATCTATCTATCTATCTATCTATCTATCTATCTATCTATCTATCTATCTATCTATCTATCTATCTATCTATCTATCTATCATGGCTGTCAATCGATAAAATCTTTAATCACACGATTGTCATGAATTAATTCTTGATCGATCGCAACTTTTTGATTGCACATATTTATATACTTTTAAAGTGTTTATTACTCTAATCAACATGCGCATGAACAAATACGGACATCTGTAAATGTGTGGTTATTATTCATGAAACCGAACTCAACTTAGAGCATGAAGACAAAATGTTCCTGTAAATGTTTTAAAGTAATTCTGGTGTTTTAAATGATGTAAATCATCAGGATTCCAAACTGAACTTTTGCTATGTTTCCACACGGACAGTTTTATTTGCCGGATCTGTGCGTCATGGTGGATTTTGGTGCTTGATGCGAGACTTGGCACATAAAACAGATGTTTAGTTTTAATTTAAAATCTTATTTATTTATTTATTTATTTATTTATGCTTTTAATAAAAATGGCCAAACGGAAATTTGTGTCTGCCTTTACATGCAAATGAACTTGAGAAACATCAACATTAATCCATAGGGTTTCCCCATTCCAGCTCTCTACGCACTGTTCTTCAGCTAATCTGAAGGCCACATGAAGTTTGGAGGTCTGTATCTATTGACTCTGCAGAAAGTTGGTGACCTCTGTACACTATGAGTCTCAGCATCTGCTGACCGGCTCTGTGATTTTACGTGGTCGAACACTTCGTGGCTGAGTTGCTGTCATTCCCAGTCGCTTCCACTTTGTTCTACCACTAACAGTCGACTGTGGAATATTCAGTAGAGAGGAAATTTCATGAATGGACTGATTGCACAGGTTGCATCCAGTCACGGTCCACACATGTTTGGAGAAGCGGTCTGCATGCCCAGGTGCTTGAGTTTATACACATGTAACCATGGAAGTGATTGGAAAAATTCAGTTCAATTATTTGGATGGGTGAGCGAATACTTTTGCCAATATAGAATATATATATATAGGGATGTGCATCTTCATAACTGAGGTCAATGCGATTTGCTCCTCGATGCATAGCCAATAATACACAAAAATAAGATTACATATGAAGCAGCCACAGATGCAGTTTGATCTGATTTCAATTCCATTGAACACAATGCAAAGCTGGTTCTGTGCACGTTGTCATGCTGGAACAGGTTTTGGATCTCCTAGTTCAAGTGAAGGGAAGATTTCATGCTGTAGAATTGTGTGCCCTCCTACAATTTGGGCCAGAACCACTATAGTCTGATGTCTGAATACTTTCCTCCGTATGGTGTAACACGAGATTTAAGGTTTAATTCATGATGTAATATTTTGTCCTATTGAGAATTGCGAGGTCACAGTCAGAAAATACAATCAGAAATATAATAAACATATTCTAAAAGTCGAATTTATTATTCAGTTTTAATAAAGAAATTATTAAAAGAGTGAGATAGATGAGTGAAGTGTCGCCGTTATGTAAGAGGGAAAGAGTGAGCGTTGGGTGAAGAAGAAGCGGCTGCCAGCTGTGCCGGTATTTGGATGAGAGCACCTGCCTTGTCACCTCATTGTAATCTTTCTAATGCATATTCATCAGCGATGCCTGGGAGGCCGTCTCATTCGGAAGGTCACCCGCTATGGGGCTCGGCTGCTTACCGCTGCTCACCGCTGCTTACTGGAGCTCTGTGCTCCGAACGAGAACAAAAACGCTGAGCAAATATTCTCCTCCGTTACAGCATTCCATTCCTCTACCTTCCTGCCAGTTGTCCATCTTCATCTCGCAGACATGCCAATGCCAAATCCGGGATGTAGACAAAATTACAAGATGATTACTACTCTCCTGGAATGGTCATGTGCAAAATTATTGGCACTCTGAATAAAGGCAAACATTTACAGTACATACTTTATGATCTGCCATTGAAATATAGATAATTGTTTAGGATTCCACCACTAGGTGGCCAGGTTCTTCTTGAGTAGATGTTTCCTCTTGAGTAGATAGCGATCACAACCACTGTTCTGAAAATGGTTTCTGAGGACACACAGGTTGCTGTTGATTAGTTTTGTTTCCCAATATTATCAAAGTTATGAACTATAGCGAGAAGCTCCATCGATGACAATAAGATATTTATGTGCTTTTTTTGAACATCCTATTCCATATTTAGTATCCATTTACTCGTATAATAACCTCCAATCTTCTGGTAAGATGTACCAGATTTTCGAGTGAGCTTGTGGAAATTTATTCAGCCAGTCAGCATGAAAAAATAATTCCAAAAGTGTTTAAAAGGGTTGGAGATCTTTAGCAGGAGATCTTACACTCCAACTCAGATCTTCATGTAGCTGGCTTTGTGCACTTTGTGTCATGCTGGAACAGGTTTGCATCTCCTAGTTCGAACAATGGGAAAATTCCATGCCACCAAAAGCACCCAAAAATATATTATACAAATGTGTAGCTCATCTACATGCTGCTCTCAGGTTTACGTGGTAGAAAAACTAAATGCTGCTTCACCACTTTGAAAAACCGATCTGCATAACTTTATGAGCACCTGCCTGATATTGTGTTGTCACCTTTTGCTGCTAAAACAGTTGTGACCCATTGATCAGTAACAGCATGAACTTCTTCAGCAGTTTGAGCTACAGGAGCTTGTCTGTTGGATCGGACCACACGGACCAGCCTTCGCTCCTCACGTGCATTAATGATCCTCGGCCGCACGTGACCCTGTCGCCGGTTCACCACTGTTCCTTACTTGGAGCACTTTTGATAGATACTGACCACTGCAGAACAGGAACATCCCACAAGAGCTGCAGTTTTGGAGACGCTCTGACCCAGACGTCTAGACGTCACAATTTGTTGCTCACTCAATTAATTTGAATTGAACTAAATATATTGTTTCTTTTTTTAAAAAAACAGCGACAGAAACAGCATTTGTTTAACGGGTGACTTTTACGTTTGCGATTATGTACACACTTTATTGGCAAAAATATGCAAAAATATTCAAATAAAACATTTAATATTTGGGCTTCATGAAATAAATTCCAATTAGAAATAAATGCCAATACTTTTGAACACTGGTTTAATTTTTTATGAGAGCGCGAGTAATTCTAAAACTTGGTCTGGAATGGTAGCAGGGACCTGAACCATCCTTCCACTCCTTTTTATCGAATCCCGAATGTTTACTTATGAACCATCTCGTGGTTCGCCGACATTCCAGCAGCGGCTCATGTTTACAAGGTGACAGCTGGAAAAACATCAGGTGAACAGAACAATCCCAGCAGCGCAGGAGCTTTTGTTCCAACATCAGATGTAATGCTGTGCAGACGAAAGGCGCTTACAGACTGACAAATTCTTCCCCATGACAACACACGCTCTTAAATCAGCCAGCATGTAAAACACCGAACACGAATTTCCGAGCCTCGTGCGACCGGAAAAAAAAGTGCAGTCTGAAACAGCGAAAGGTTTCCATCAACGTGTCATACCACATCGAACATGCAACAGCCAGGATTTACTTCTGGGAACGGCTTTCAAAAAGGATTCGCTGGAATGGAATATCAAATGGATAGAAAGAGCTGGAAGGAGAATAATAATAAAAAATATAAATACAAAAAAGCCAGAAGGAAACAGTGCTTTATAATAAGTGCATGTATGAGATGCATTAAAGAAGTCACCAGTCTCTATTATTCATACTGTACCTTTTTTTTCCCCTCCACCCACCTGTCTGGATGGAAAAACAACAAAAAGGTAAAAAAATAAAAAATAAATAGAAAGAAAGCTCTGGAAGCGGAACATGCTCGACCGAACTGGGATGATTTATTTCAGGGTGAGATTGCATAAGCCTCAGGCTGACCCATGGCTCAGAAATAGCTGAGAGAAAATCCCATACAAACCAGCGCGATGCCGAGGCTGCGCTCGTCCTCCCGCGCAAACACCTTACAAGATTCCCACTTCCAAAAACAATCCGAGGTTCAAATCCATATCTCACCCTTACGTCAGGGTTTAATGTCACAGGGGTTTTGTAGATAAAAGTTTGTGGACACCTGAGCAGAATGTGCTTTTTGAACATCCCATTCCACATTTAGTCCCAATTTGCTATAATAAGCTTCACTCTTCTGGAAAGATGTTCCACTAGATTTTGTGGAGATTAAGTTGAGATTCATGCATCCACATGGGTGTTAGTAAAGTCAGGTACTGATGCAGGTGAGAAGGTGAGGAGGCCTGGGGTACAATATCCATTCAAAATTCAATAAGGTTGAGGTCAGAGCTCTGTAGCAGGCCACCTGAGATCTTTCACTCCATCCTATGGAAAACAGGGCGCCCCGAACACCAGACTGGTAGCGATGAGTCGTTCATGAATGATTCGTTAATTTTAAACGAGTCTGTACTGTGACTCAGGAGAACGAGTCGTCTCAAAATAGGGATTTGTTTATTTCTACTGGACGCAGATGAGCTACAAAATCTCTGTAGATTCTGTGAAGGAACGAGAATTGAGTAGTGTATCTCTCGACTCTTCTAGTCTGAGTCGTTCGTTTTTTTTAATGAATCAAGTGACTCACTGTGATGCAATACACAGAAAAACAGAACCGAGTTGTCCAACTCATGAATCCTCTGGTGCGAGTCATTCGTTCTTTTATCACATGACTCACAGGCGTATACGATATGAGAGGTGAAGCTACTCATTCCGTTTATCATCATTTGTCCTTGGCTGCATTTTTATATGGTCATTATTGGAGCTAGAAGCAACATTGGTGTATGTAGACGTGTTGGTGGATCTGCTTATTAAAAGTGCAACATTTTATTTTTGATGACGAAATTAACTAAATGAGTCTAAAAAAACTTGAACGGGATAAAAAAAAAACCAAAAAAAACAAGTAACCAAAATTGGAATATTTATATTTGAATATTTAAAATTTAATTCACATTCGCAGTCTGCAAGGAGTTTTTAATAAAAACATTTAAAAAGACAACTCCCTCCTGTGCAAATTCCCTGCACTCGTCTCAGTCACAGGTGTTTTCTATGCATTGAGAAATGAAGCTTCGACTGATGTATTATGGTGATAAATTATACAGTGAGGAAAATAAGTATTTGAACACGCTGCTATTTTGCAAGTTCTTCCACTTAGAAATCATGGAGGGATCTAAAATTGTCATCGTAGCTGCATGTCCACTGTGAGAGACATAATCTAAAAAAAAAAATCCAGAAATCACAGTGTATGATTTTTAAACTATTTATTTGTATGATACAGCTGCAAATAAGTATTTGAACACCTGTCTATCAGCTAGAATTCTGACCCTCAAAGACCTGTTAGTCTGCCTTTAAAATGTCCACCTCCACTACATTTATTATCCTAAATTAGATGCACCTGTTTGAGGTCGTTAGCTGCATAAAGACACCTGTCCACCCCATACAATCAGTAAGAATCCAACTACTAACATGGCCAAGACCAAAGAGCTGTCCAAAGACACTAGAGACAAAATTGTACACCTCCACAAGGCTGGAAAGGGCTACGGGGAAATTGCCAAGCAGCTTGGTGAAAAAAGGTCCACTGTTGGAGCAATCATTAGAAAATGGAAGAAGCTAAACATGACTGTCAATCTCCCTCGGACTGGGGCTCCATGCAAGATCTCACCTCGTGGGGTCTCAATGATCCTAAGGAAGGTGAGAAATCAGCCCAGAACTACACGGGAGGAGCTGGTCAATGACCTGAAAAGAGCTGGGACCACCGTTTCCAAGGTTACTGTTGGTAATACACTAAGACGTCATGGTTTGAAATCATGCATGGCACGGAAGGTTCCCCTGCTTAAACCAGCACATGTCCAGGCACATCTTAAGTTTGCCAATGACCATTTGGATGATCCAGAGGAGTCATGGGAGAAAGTCATGTGGTCAGATGAGACCAAAAAAGAACTTTTTGGGGTGGTAGCATCATGCTTTGGGGGTGTTTTTCTGCACATGGGACAGGGCGACTGCACTGTATTAAGGAGAGGATGACCAGGGCCATGTATTGCGAGATTTTGGGGAACAACCTCCTTCCCTCAGTTAGAGCATTGAAGATGGGTCGAGGCTGGGTCCTCCAACATGACAATGACCCGAAGCACACAGCCAGGATAACCAAGGAGTGGCTCTGTAAGAAGCATATCAAGGTTCTGGCGTGGCCTAGCCAGTCTCCAGACCTAAACCCAATAGAGAATCTTTGGAGGGAGCTCAAACTCCGTGTTTCTCAGCAACAGGCCAGAAACCTGACTGATCTAGAGAAGATCTGTGTGGAGGAGTGGGCCAAAATCCCTCCTGCAGTGTGTGCAAACCTGGTGAAAAACTACAGGAAACGTTTGACCTCTGTAATTGCAAACAAAGGCTCCTGTACCAAATATTAACATTGACTTTCTCAGGTGTTCAAATACTTATTTGCAGCTGTATCATACAAATAAATAGTTTAAAAATCATACATTGTGATTTCTGGATTTTTTTATTTTAGATTATGTCTCTCACAGTGGACATGCACCTACGATGACAATTTCAGACCCCTCCATGATTTCTAAGTGGGAGAACTTGCAAAATAGTAGGGTGTTCAAATACTTATTTTCCTCACTGTATATGTAATGAAATGATATATATATATATATACTGTATATATAGACATACACACACACACACACACACACACACACACACACACATTTGCAAATGTTTAAAGCTGTAAAGAAAATTAATTCATTCATAATGTAATAGAAAAGAACTGAAACAAGAAATTGGAGAGAGAACAGGGCAAATAAAATGCAATAGAGACCCAAAGTGCAGATTCTAACAGTTTAAGTGTAGGCACATCTTAAAAATAAAGATTTTTAATCTCGAGTTAACAAAGGGTTATATTTGTGGTAAATCAAACCTCACCTACGAGCCGCTTTCAGGTTTTCACGGCAGAGAAGCTGAAGGATTCTTCACCACTTTCTGAGCTTTAGCTGTGGATTTAAGGGACCTGGTGGGTTTTGTTAAAGTGGGTTTTTGTTCAACCTCAGTGTAAAAACAAAACAAAATAAAAAATAGACTATACAAGTAGATTTGGGCTTGAAAAAAAATACATTTGAATTCATCAGAATTTAGGACTGATTAAATTCATTTAACTTGTATCTCTATTCTTAATGTACCCCTGCATGTCTGCATATATAACAAATGCCAATGGACGTTTTAATCAGATATTGAAACAAAATCAAGAAATAAATGCCTACTGCTAAACGTAAACTAATATCTTCTATAACTCCTGATCCTATGAAACTCCTGATCCTATTTGTGTTAAGCAATTAGTACTTAAAACCATTAAAGCCAGACGCTTGGCTTCAGCCCTGCCCTATATACACTCCATTTTCTTTATAAATGGAAAATATCCCTCCATATAAAATAAACTGTACTAAATTGTTCATGAAGCAATTACCAGAGGCTGAATAGTGCTGAGTTTTACAAGCTTTTACAACTCGAAGGTCACATGACCAGCTTGAAAAACCCTCCCGCATCCCACAAAACGTCCAAACCAATCCAGTTTAACGAGCATCCCAAAAGCATTGTAAAGGTAAGTTCATTTAAAGGGATAGAGAGAGAGAGAGAGAGAGAGAGAGAGAGAGAGAGAGAGAAAGAGAGATGAATGGGTTTTTGTCATTTCTCTATATAGCCTGTATACACTAAAACAAAATATTGTTTCTCAAGGACCAAAAAACAAGTTGCAGATACATAACAATGTAGAACAATAAATACACAGGAGTGTAGTCGCAAAATTAGTAGAATATATATTTAATATTATTATTATTATTATTATTATTATTATTATTATTATTATTATTATTTTATTATTATTATATATTTGCTTGGAGAATGTTGATGGAGAAGTATAGAGAAGATCAGAAGGAGTTGCATTGTGTGTTTGTGGATTTAGAGAAAGCGTATGACAGGGTGGAGAGAGGAGTTGTGGTATTGTATGAGGAAGTCTGGTGTGTCAGAGAAGTATGTGAGGGTGGTGCAGGACATGTATGAGGACAGTGTGACCGCAGTGAAGTGTGCAGTAGGAACCACAGACTGGTTTAAGGTGGAGGTTGGACTGCATCAAGGATCGGCTTTGAGCCCTTTCCTGTTCACAGTGGTGATGGACAGGTTGACGGACGAGGTCAGACAGTAGTCTTTGTGGACTATGATGTTTGTGGATGATATTGTGATTTGTGGTGAGAGTAGTGAGCAGGTGGAGAAGAGCCTGGAGAGGTGGAGGTACACGCTGGAGAGAAGGGGAATGAAAGTCAGTAGGAGTAAGACAGAGTACATGTGTGTGAATGAGAGGGAGGGCAGTGGAGGGTGCGGTTGCAGGGAGAAGAGGTGGAGAAGGTGGAGGAGTTCAGGTACCTGGGGTCAACAGTGCAAAGTAATGAAGAGTGTGTTAGAGAAGTGAAGAAAAGAGTGCAGGAGATATGTGGTCCATTGTAGGAGTTCTAGTGCGTATTCATGCAGCTGAGTTCTGTACCAACTGTAACTTGTGTACAGAGTTCACTGTGATGCTTGAGTGACCATTTTAACTCTCACAATAACACAACAAACAACAATTAAACTCAGATCACACAGGAAGTGGAGTGGAAGCTAAGTGGAGACCCTCACCACCTGCTGTTGCTGCTGAGAATATATATAGACACATTTATTCATGCTGGATCTTCGCAATAGTGGACCAAACTTTTGAGCTGCATCTTCATCTTCGGGATGAGGGCGAAGTCTGCAGGAGCCAAATCTGGTGAGTAGGGTGGGTGTGGAAGTGAGATCATGTTGTTTCGGGCGAGAAACTCAGGGAGCTCGGTCACAGGGTGCACATGTGGTCAGAATAGCAGCAGTTGCTCAGCTCCTGATCTACACAGAACACACATCACACACACACACACACACACACACACACACACACACACAAATACATATATTCAAGATTATTTTTTTTTTATTTAAGATTGTATTGTCACAAACGATTATATACAGAATATTACTTGAAGTGAAATGTAAACCTGATCAGCTACTCAGAGCATTAGAAATATAAAAAAATATGGTAAAATAAGAAAACAAGAGATAATATATTCAATAATGATAAAGTGGTAATTAAAAGTAGTGCAAATATGAAAATATATATATATATTGAAATCCCAGTGAATGCACTGTTACTACGGAAACGAGAAGCATAAAGAAAATGCGTCAAAATAAACCTGTGCTGCTGGTCTACTGAACACTTTCTGGCCAATCAGAACCCATATTTTAACAGCACTGTGATGGAAATCTTTAATGGTTCCAGACTATAAGCTCTAGACTGCAAGCTCCAGACTTCACGTTCCATTTTCTAGGTTCCAGGCTCCGGACTTCAGGTCCCAGGATTTTCACTCCAAGTTTCAGGATTTGGACTCCAGACCACAGGCTCCAGACTCCAGGTTCCACATTCCCGACTGCAGGCTATAAGATCCAGACTACAAGCTTCAGGCTTCAAGCTCCAGACTCCAGACTGCAAGCTTCAAGCTCCAGACTCCAGACAGTGGTGGACAGTAGTGAAGTAAATGTAATTTGTTACTGTATTTAAGTAGTTTTTTGTGTATCTGTATTTTACTGAAGTGTTTCTGTTTGGGGAAACTTTTAATTTAGCTTCACTGCATTTCAAAGTCAAATATTTAACTTTTTACTCAACTACATTTTGTGAAATCAGTCGTTCCTTTTCAATTATGAGGATGAAAACGTAACTGGTCAAACACGCAGCAAGAATCCAATCAGGGTCGAGCGCACGCTCTGTTTTAAACTGGTTTTGATTGGCGCTTGGCAGCGGCGAACTTGAGCATAGGTGATGTGGGCATTTTTTATTTTTTATAACCACTAATTTGTCAGTCACGTCGGATATTATATCTTTATTATATCATGTCACGGTTTATGAATTTCATATTTAATGAAATAGGTTAATAACTGTATATCACTTATACTGTTGCCTGCTGGGCTTTTACACACAGAGTGTAAAATGTAAAGTGCAACAAAACAGTTCCAACCTACTGTCACTGGTCCAGTCGGATTGTAGTTAAACAGCACTTATTGATTTGGTTTCCTTTAATTGAGGTGATGTGAAAGATTTTCTGTGACTGTACTGAAAAGATCCTGAGCTGAGTTCAGTAAGGGGAATCTTCAGTGTAGCTTAAAGGCTCATTTAAAAGACATTTATTAAAAGAAGAAAGATGTTGTATGTACTGTATCTTATGGCTACAGTTAATGAAATGAATTGTGAGCTCTCAGAAAATGTGTTTTGCTCATCCAGTGACGGAATCTGAAGCAGAGTGGAGCTTTTCAATGCTGAAACTAATCAATGGGGAAGACGCTGGGTCATGGTGTGGTTCACCCCCAGCGTCATTCAAGCTAAAATCACCATCACCGTTTGGCTGTATCTATTTAACACCAACATACAGTTCAGCATCAGTTCAACATCAAACAGAACATTTTGAGAGAAATAAGTGATGGAAAAAACTCCAAACTCGAACTTAAACACGAAGAAGGTTTTGGGTTCATGATGATTGTAATAGAAATCAATCAGAGTTTCAGTCATTAATATCATTCTATTAATAGATCAGTGTGCTGAGAGTCACATTCGAGTCTCTACACATAAACTGAGGTGAATTAGTAAAGAGTCTTGTGATAAAAATGATCATAGGAACATTAGAGTTATAATAAATTATAGCACTTTGGATGCTTAAGTACATTTGAAGGCAAAAACATTTGTACTTTTACTGGAGTCATATTTTACCTATTTTTACTCAACTACATGCTTCGTCCACTACTGACCACACGTTTCCAGGTTCCAAACTCCAGACTGCGGGTTCCCCCCCTGTGTAGGGTAAAACGTCTACAAAATAAATTGATGGATGTTCTTAAATACAAGACCTAAGACTCTAAAACTCTGCAGTGGGACATAATGCTTTAAAAAAATTCAATCACAATGTTGTTCAATGATGAGTTCTGATTGGCCAGAAAGCGTTTTATAGACTAGCAGCTCATACAGTAGCACAGGTTTAACTTTAACGGCATGCTAGCGTTTCCATAGCAACAGCTCATTCACGGGGAGTTGAATATACAGTAAATGATAGTCAGATAATGATAATAAAATTTAATAATGATTAGTATAATAATCATAATAATCATAATAATAATAATAATAATAATAATAAAATGTAATCTTCTTCTTCTTCTTTCGGCTGCTCCCATTAGGGGTCGCCACAGCGGATCATCCGTCTCCATACCACCCTGTCCTCTACATCTGCCTCTTTCACACCAACTACCTGCATGTCTTCCCTCACCACATCCATAAACCTCCTCCTTGGCCTTCCTCTTTTCCTCCTACCTGGTGGCTCCATCTTCAGCATTTTTCTACCAATATAATTCATGTCCCTTCTCTGCACATGTCCAAACCATCTCAATCTCGCCTCCCTCACCTTGTCACCAAAACATCCTACATGTGCTGTCCCTCTAATAAACTCATTTCTAATCTTGTCCATCCTCGTCACTCCCAACGAAAACCTTAACATCTTCAGCTCTGCTACCTCCAGCTCCACCTCCTGTCTTTTACTCAATGCCACTGTCTCTAATCCATACAACATCGCAGGTCTCACCACAGTCCTATAAATTTTCCCTTTTATTCTTGCAGATACCCTACTATCACAAATCACTCCTGTCACTCTTCTCCACCCACTCCACCCTGCCTGCACTCTTTTCTTTACTTCTCTAACACACTCTCCATTACTTTGCACTGTTGACCCCAGGTACCTGAACTCCTCCACCTTCTCCACCTCTTCTCCCTGCAACCGCACCACTCCACTGCCCTCCCTCTCATTCACACACATGTACTCTGTCTTACTCCTACTGACTTTCATTCCCCTTCTCTCCAACGCATATCTCCACCTCTCCAGGCTCTTCTCAACCTGCTCTCTACTCTCACCACAAATCACAATATCATCTGCAAACATCATAGTCCAGGGAGACTCCTGTCTGACCTCGTCCGTCAACCTGTCCATCACCACTGCAAACAGAAAAGGGCTCAGGGCCGATCCTTGATGCAGTCCAACCTTCACCCTGAACCAGTCTGTCGTACCTACTGCACACTTCACTGCCGTCACACTGTCCTCATACATGTCCTGCACCACCCTCACATACTTCTCTGACACACCTGACTTCCTCATACAATACCACAACTCCTCTCTCGGCACCCTGTCGTACGCTTTCTCTAAATCCACAAATACACAATGCAGCTCCTTCTGTCCTTCTCTATACTTCTCCATCAACATCCTCAAAGCAAATAAGGCATCTGTTGTGCTCTTCCTCGGTATGAAACCATACTGTTGCTCACAGATGGTCACCTCTTCTCTCAGCCTGGCTTCCACTACTCTTTCCCATAACTTCATGGTGTGACTGATCAACTTAATTCCCCTGTAGTTACTGCAGGTCTGCACATCTCCCTTATGCTTAAAGATCGGTACCAGCACACTCCTTCTCCATTCCTCAGGCATCCTCTCCCCTTCCAGAATCCTGTTAAACAATCTGGTTAAAAACTCCACTGCCATCTCTCCTAAACATCTCCACGCTTCTACCGGTATGTCATCTGGTCCAACCGACTTTCCATTCTTCATCCTCTTAATCGCTGCTCTCACTTCCACCTTACTAATCCTATCTACATCCTGCTTCACCAACTCCACATCCTCCAACCTTCTCTCTCTCTGATTTTCCTCATTCATCAGCTGCTCAAAATATTCCCTCCATCTTCTCAACACACTCTCCTCATTAGTCAACACATTTCCCTCTCCATCCTTTATTGCTCTAACTTGCAGTACATCCTTCCCAGCTCGGTCCCTCTGCCTGGCCAATCGGTATAAATCCTTTTCTCCTTCCTTAGTGTCCAACCTCTTATACAGCTCCTCATGTGCCTTTTCCTTGGCTTTCGCCACATCCCTTTTTACCTGCTGCCGCATCTCCTTGTACTCCTGCCTACTTTTCTCATCACTCTGTCGATCCCACTTCTGTTTTGCCAACCTCTTTCCCCTAATGCTCTCCTGCACTTCCTCATTCCACCACCACGTCTCCTTGTCTTGCTTTCTATTTCCAGATGTCACACCAAGTACTTTTCTAGCTGCCTCCCTCATCACTCCTGCAGTAGTTGCCCAATCATCCGGCACCTCTTCACCACCACCAAGCCCCTGTCTGACCTCTTCCCTGAACCTCACACTACACTCTTCCTCCTTCAGTTTCCACCATCTTATTCTTCTTTCAATCCTTACTTTCCTCCTCTTCTTCTTCGCCTCCAAAACCATCCTACAGACCACCATCCGATGCTGTCTAGCTACACTGTCCCCCGCCAACACCTTACAGTCTCCAATCTCCTTCAGGTTGCATCTCCTACACAGAACATAATCCACCTGTGTGCACCTTCCTCCACTCTTATACGTCACCCTATGATCCTCCTTCTTAAAATACGTGTTCACCACTGCCATTTCCATCCTTTTAGCAAAATCTACCACCATCTGCCCTTCCACATTCCTCTCCTTAAAACCATACCTACCCATCACCTCCTCATCACCTCTGTTCCCTTCACCTACATGCCCATTAAAGTCTGCCCCAATCACCAATCGTTCTTTCCTAGGTACACCATCTACCACTTCATCTAATTCACTCCAGAATCTTTCTTTCTCCTCCATCTCACAGCCAACTTGTGGAGCATAGGCACTGATGACATTTATCATCATCCCTTCAACCTCCACCTTCACGATCATCACCCTATCAGAAACTCTCTTCACCTCCACTACACTCTTACTGTACTCTTCCTTCAGAATCACCCCTACACCATTTCTCTTTCCATCCACACCATGATAAAACGGTTTAAACCCACCTCCAATGTTCCTGGCCTTACTCCCTTTCCACTTGGTCTCCTGAACACACAACATATCTACCTTTCTCCTCTCCATCATATCAGCTACCTCTCTCCCTTTGCCAGTCATAGTACCAACATTTAAAGTACCAACCCGAACCTCTACTCTCCTACACTGCTCCTTTTCCTGCCGTCTCTGTAGACGTCTTCCTCCTCTCCTTCTCCTCCTTCGGCCAACAGTAGCCCAATTTCCACCGGTACCCTGTCGGCTAACGATACCTGTGGCGGTCGTTGTTAACCCGGGCCTCGACCGATCCGGTATGAAATTCTCATTTGTGATCCGCATATTTGATTTGGCACATGTTTTATGCTGGATGCCCTTCCTAACGCAACCCTCCCCATTTACCCGGGCTTGGGACCGGCACTAAGAGTGCACTGGCTTGTGCCCCCCTAATGGCTGGGTTAATAATAAAATGTAATGTTATTTAAAAAAAAAAAAAAAAAAAAAAGAGGAACCAGCCTGTCTCACTTGTTTTATTAAACTAAATGCAAAAGTATTGGGACACCTTTCTTTTCCAGTCATATATGATTCCTGTCCCAGCATGACGATGCCTCTGTGCACAAAGCCAACTCAACTATGGGTTAGAGTGGAAGATCTCCTGCTATAGAACTGGAAAATCTCCACAAAATCTAGTAGAACATCTCCCCAGAAGATTTCTTATAACAGTAAATAAAGACTAAATGTAGATTGGGACATTTTGGTCCCTATAGAATTAGACAAAAAGTACATGCAGTTCATTTATCAGATAAAAGTTGCAGCCGTTCCAAGAGTTCGGAACAAATCAAACTGCCGAATACATAATATTCATTTTAATACGTTGCAATTTCTTTTCTCGAGCAGTTTATTTATTTTTTTATTACAATTACTCCTCTCTATGACAACCAGATTATTCTTTCTGGAATATCTGATATGTCCATAGACAAGATTATTATTTTTTTATCGCAACCTTTCCTTTTCCAGCAGCAGCCACATCAGTGAAGATAAGAAAAGCTAGCCATCTTTTGTTAGCTGCAGTGCGTTTCACGGCTGAAAAGAAACACTCCGGGCCATGAGCTCAAGTCTTTCTTTTTTTCCTGCTACGGCTTAATATTTGCATCAACAAAAGACCTTGTGGTAAAAAGAAAAAGGAAAAAAAAAAAATGCTTTAAGCGAAATCTAACTCTCGTTGTGTGACTGAAAGTTGCTGGAGCTGGGGATATGGAGGTGAAAGTGATTCATGGGTTTGAATCGGGTACGCTGCTGTGCTGCGCTGCTCCGGGGAACAAGCTGAGTAAGAGAGACCTGAGCTCTAGAGAGAGTTCTTCATTTACAAAACCATTGGAGGGCTTTTCTTCATCCCTGAAAGGATTAGAGCAGTCTTTTTCCCCCCTTTGTTTGTTTGTGGTTGGTGAGCTTGCTCAAGCAAAAATAAAAAAAGAAGAAAGTATTAATAAAGATATAATAAAATAAAAAATATTAATAAAGGGAATTTGTTGGATTTTTTAAGTAACACAGGAAGCCGTAGCCGCGACAATCCGTCTACATTTCCAACCTTTTCATCTGATTTGATTTGTGTGGATTTAAAGTCTTATCTCTGCTTTCCTTTGCCACTATTCTTATTTTTACAAAGCTATTACTATACATCATGCCAAACTTTCTCTTCTCTGAGCCCAAATGTGCTTTGAGACCAGTGTTCATGCACAATCATGCTCAACCTGCCATCTAATAAAGATCTTTTCAGGAACCTGACCTCTGAGCTTCGACTCAGATAACATGATAATACGATCAACACTAAAAGAAATCTCCACACGCACCTCACTGCTACTGTATTACACTGCTAAACAGAAGAAGGAAACTCTTAGAAAGCTAAGTACCCTCAGCAATACAAGGAATCACAAGGATACAGGTTACAGTTCAAATCCCAAATTCCAAATACCAAGCTGCCACCTCTGGGCCCCCTGAGCTAACCCCTTAAAGATAACAACAATAACACAACAATAACACAACAGTAAGTTAATTAATGATATAAAAAAAGTGTACATGACAAAAAGTGGTTCAGTGATGGACAATAAAAGAGTGGACACAATAATAAAGTGGATCAATGATGGACAGTAACAGAGTGGACATGAGGATAACAAGAACAGAGTGGACATGAGAATAACAGAGTGGACATGAGGATAACAGGAACAGAGTGGACATGAGGATAACAGGAACAGAGTGGACATGAGGATAACAGGAACAGAGTGGACATGAGGACAACAGGAACAGAGTGGACATGAGGATAACAGAGTGGACATGAGGATAACAGGAACAGAGAGGATATGAAGATAACAGGAACAGAGTGGACATGAGGACAACAGGAACAGAGTGGACATGAGGATAACAGAGTGGACATGAGGATAACATAGTGGACAAGAGGATAACAGGAACAGAGTGGACATGAGGATAACAGAGTGGACATGAGGATAACAGGAACAGAGTGGACATGAATATAACAGGAACAGAGTGGACATGAGGACAACAGGAACAGAGTGGACATGAGGACAACAGGAACAGAGTGGACATGAGGATAACAGGAACAGAGTGGACATGAAGATAACAGGAACAGAGTGGACATGAGGATAACAGAGTGGACATGAGGATAACAGGAACAGAGTGGACATGAGGATAACAGGAACAGAGTGGACATGAGGACAACAGGAACAGAGTGGACATGAGGATACCAGGAACAGAGTGGACATGAGGACAACAGGAACAGAGTGGATATGAAGATAACAGGAACAGAGTGGACATGAGGATAACAGGAACAGAGTGGACATGAAGATAACAGGAACAGAGTGGACATGAAGATAACAGGAACAGAGTGGACATGAGAATAACAGGAACAGAGTGGACATGAGAATAACAGGAACAGAGTGGATATGAAGATAACAGGAACAGAGTGGACATGAGGATAACAGGAACAGAGTGGACATGAAGATAACAGGAACAGAGTGGACATGAGAATAACAGGAACAGAGTGGACATGAGAATAACAGGAACAGAGTGGACATGAAGATAACAGGAACAGAGTGGACATGAGAATAACAGGAACAAAGTGGACATGAGAATAACAGGAACAGAGTGGACATGAGGACAACAGGAACAGAGTGGATATGAAGATAACAGGAACAGAGTGGACATGAGGATAACAGGAACAGAGTGGACATGAGGATAACAGGAACAGAGTGGACATGAAGATAACAGGAACAGAGTGGACATGAGGATAACAGGAACAGAGTGGACATGAGGATAACAGGAACAGAGTGGACATGAGGACAACAGGAACAGAGTGGACATGAGGATAACAGAGTGGACATGAGGATAACAGGAACAGAGTGGACATGAGGATAACAGAGTGGACATGAGGATAACAGGAACAGAGTGGACATGAGAATAACAGGAACAGAGTGGATATGAAGATAACAGGAACAGAGTGGACATGAAGATAACAGGAACAGAGTGGACATGAGGACAACAGGAACAGAGTGGACATGAGGACAACAGGAACAGAGTGGACATGAGGATAACAGGAACAGAGTGGACATGAAGATAACAGAAACAGAGTGGACATGAGGATAACAGGAACAGAGTGGACATGAGGACAACAGGAACATAGTGAACATGAGGACAACAGGAACAGAGTGGACATTAGGATAACAGAGTGGACATGAGGATAACAGGAACAGAGTGGACATGAAGATAACAGGAACAGAGTGGACATGAGGACAACAGGAACAGAGTGGAAATGAGGACAACAGGAACAGAGTGGACATGAGGATAACAGGAACAGAGTGGACATGAAGATAACAGGAACAGAGTGGACATGAAGATAACAGAGTGGACATGATGATAACAGGAACAGAGTGGACATGAGGATAACAGGAACAGAGTGGACATTAAGGATAACAGGAACAGAGTGGACATGAAGATAACAGGAACAGAGTGGACATGAAGATAACAGGAACAGAGTGGACATGAGGATAACAGGAACAGAGTGGACATGAAGATAACAGGAACAGAGTGGACATGAGAATAACAGGAACAGAGTGGACATGAAGATAACAGGAACAGAGTGGACATGAGAATAACAGGAACAGAGTGGACATGAGAATAACAGGAACAGAGTGGACATGAAGATAACAGGAACAGAGTGGACATGAGGATAACAGGAACAGAGTGGACATGAAGATAACAGGAACAGAGTGGACATGAGGATAACAGGAACAGAGTGGACATGAAGATAACAGGAACAGAGTGGACATGAGAATAACAGGAACAGAGTGGACATGAAGATAACAGGAACAGAGTGGACATGAGAATAACAGGAACAGAGTGGACATGAGAATAACAGGAACAGAGTGGACATGAAGATAACAGGAACAGAGTGGACATGAGAATAACAGGAACAGAGTGGACATGAAGATAACAGGAACAGAGTGGACATGAAGATAACAGGAACAGAGTGGACATGAAGATAACAGGAACAGAGTGGACATGAAGATAACAGGAACAGAGTGGACATGAGGATAACAGGAACAGAGTGGACATGAGGATAACAGGAACAGAGTGGACATGAAGATAACAGGAACAGAGTGGACATGAGGATAACAGGAACAGAGTGGACATGAAGATAACAGGAACAGAGTGGACATGAAGATAACAGGAACAGAGTGGACATGAAGATAACAGGAACAGAGTGGACATGAAGATAACAGGAACAGAGTGGACATGAAGATAACAGGAACAGAGTGGACATGAGGATAACAGGAACAGAGTGGACATGAAGATAACAGGAACAGAGTGGACATGAAGATAACAGGAACAGAGTGGACATGAGAATAACAGGAACAGAGTGGACATGAGAATAACAGGAACAGAGTGGACATGAGGATAACAGGAACATGATACATGATCAGGGACATGATAGTACAGTACAGATAGTACAGTAAATCTGGTAGTTATAAAAGGTTTAGCTGTAGAGCTACATGATGTGCTGCAGTTCCTCAATGCACAGAACACGTTAGATTTTGAACACTGAACTAAAGTAAATCTGCTGAGAGACAAAAACAAATGTTCCCACATTTTAAGGTTGATGGACTCGACTGTCTCTTTCACTGGGGGACTGTTCTGAAGTGCTCCAGCTCTGGCTAGTCCTGCTCTTAACTCTCCTCTTTAATTCTTTCTCCAGGCCCTTTTCCTCTCTTATTGACTTTAATGACTGTCGTCTCTTTTCTCTCTCGCTCTCTCTCTCTCTCTCTCTCTCTCTCTCTCTGTCTGTCCATCTATTTTCCTCTCTCTAAAACCAGTGCCTCCTAATTGGAGGATCAGAATCCCAGAGTAAGGGTAAGATTTTCATTAAAAGTTGACTTTGCCATTCAGAAGCTGATTTATGTCTCTTAGTAGTGAAGTGGAATTACGTCAATTATTTTATGGACTGAGGTGTACGTGTAGTAAATGTACTTGTAATTAAGTATGATGTGTACCAGTAATGGGCCGTTTATTCCACCCCTGGTTCACTTCTTAATAACATTATGACGCCTCAGCCATAGACAGCATCATTATTATAGAGAAGTGCAGTAGAACAGAGCGCTGCATCACACACAGGAATCTGATACAGAGAGAATGAAGGCCATCACTAAAGCAGGAAACCCAATAAACACAATTCAACACGTCTCCTTTCACTGGAGCCACAACTGCACCCCCCCACATACATCATCTCTAGGGACCTTTCCTCATGATGTCCAGCTTTTCTTGAAAAGTCCATCTTTGTAACAGTCCTTGTAAGTGTATCTGCCATTGTGGAATAATAAATAATAATAATAAAAAAATATTAAATACAGTTATTAAATACATACATATTTGCACTTGTGTAAAGTATTTGAGTAAATTAGTATTTAAAGAATACTTAAAAAAAAATACTTAAAAAATAAGCTGCTTTTAGTCTTTAATCAACACATTTATGATTCAATATATGCACTTTTTACTTCACTTTAAGTACTTTAATACATTTTGCACCTCTGTAGATGATGCCATTAAGACTCAACACTCCCCTGCACACATCTACTGCCTGGAGGTGACTTTTTAGTGCCGCTGGCCTCATTTTCAGCCAAAAAAAAGCTCAAATCAATTCCAAAAACCTTGAGAACCATCTTTCATTGAAGTTGAATAAAAATATTGCACCTCTCTGAGAATGAGGGGCGTCACATCACAGTCAGCTTTGAATTTTTGGTTTTCCTTTGATCTAAAACAATTGACTTTTCTATTGATTCATCCATTGAATAGTAACGTTTCTTCTACTTTGTGACACAATGCTGTCATTTCATTCGTTAACTAACCCTTTTTAAAAGATCGCTTCACTACTGTGTCTTTTTTTGACCGACTTGTTTAATCTTTGATTCATTCTGGCATGTTGAAGAGGCTGTTGTGTGGATATTAATGCTGTAAATGCAGTGTTGAGGTTTATATTTGAAGAAATAAAACCACACAAATGGACTTTTTCGCTTTTTTTTTTTTGTTGTTTTTTTGGCTGGATGCGAGTGAATCTTTGAGCCTGCGTTCAATACGAGTCAAATACTCAAGTAATGTTCAAATCAGATACTTGAAGACTTTTATTCAAGTTATACTGGTATTGGTGTGACGCCTTCTACAGCAGTGGTCCCCAACCCCCGGGGCTGCGGACCGGCACCGGTCCCTGGGTCAATTGGTACCGGGCCGCACGGAACAATACATAACTTACATTATTTCCGTTTTATTTATTATCTGATGCTGAATGATGTTTTATTTTGGAAAATGACTGGATTTTCTCCGCCACATCTGTCTATGACTCACTCTTGATGCAGGTCATTATGCCACGGTCACGTCTTACCTCCATCCACTACCTTCTTAAAGGAGCTCCGCCGCTAACACATAATACATTACCGCTAAATTCAAACCCCCAAGAGAGCAAAATGAACAAACAACAACACAGTGGATTCATGTTTATTATTATATTTAGAAAATACCAGTTTTAATGGTCGTATCATTTTATTTTGTTGTATTTATCTGCCACACCTTAAAGGCCGGTCCGTGAAAATATTGTCTGACATTAATCTGGTCCGTGGCGCAAAAAATGTTGGGGACCTAGAGGGCCTCCGAGTGGCCACATCGCAGTCTGATTGGTTAAAGCAACAGCCTGAGGGAACACTGAGTTTATGGTTAAGTGCTCACATTAACACAGAAAGTGACAAATGAAATCTGATTGGATAGAAACTCGTAAACGTAAACATTCGCAGCGCATCCGACAGAAATGCTATACAGTGAAGAGAATAACTATTGCCAAAATATTTTCATATATGGACCAAAAATCAGAATTTAAGTCGGTAATGCTGATCGTGTTTACGCCAGCTGAGAAGGCCTTGCTGGCCCTGATGGCCCTCCACTGGTATGTACCGTCTTCGCTGCTTTCTCAGGTCCTCCCAAAAAAGTCTTCAGTTTGTTTCTATGCGTCTGCTGTCAGTAAGTGCGTAAGTGCTCAGTGGGACTCGGTAACTGATTTGGCCGTCAATAACAACCTCATTATTTTTTTTGACATACTTCCTTTGGGGTCGTTGTCCTGCTATGAGGTGAAGCGAGATCTGTTAAGTTCTGACACATTTAGATGCAAGCAGTTAACTCCAGAAATCGTTCTGCTGCTGCCGCTGGCAATCAAACCATCGATGAAGACAAGTGATATTCAGGCAGGCGTATGAGTCCGTGCCTTCTGGGGAGTTATTTTTTTTTTTTTTACCTCAGATTCGCTTAGTCTTAATGTGCATCAGAATATATCAGGAAAAGTCTATATTGCATTTATAACAAAGAATACTCGATGGAGAGAAGTTTCCTTTTCAAGGGAAATTGTACATGTATTGTACTGCAAACAAAAAGTGTGAATTACTTGTCATAAATGTTTTATTTACCACTTGAAATGCATAATACAATAATAAAATAGTTTTTTGCACATTTTTATGTAATTTATTAGTACAAACTCTGTTATGAAATGTTACTCCGAACTTTCGACTGCTGGCGGTTTCTCACCAACTATCAGATTTTTCGTGAGTTACTCTTGTTTCAAATGAAAAGTCGGCAACTATCGTGGTTGCGAGTGTCAAGGTTGCGAGTTTTGAGGTTCCACTGTATGTGTATATATGGTAGCGGGTGCATGTATGAGCACCGGTTGAAAATAGAGGGAGGACCCGGACGCACTCTCTTTCAGTGTCCAGCGATGCCAATAAAAATAGATAATATGAGCAAAATTTGGGCTTAAAAACACTAAAAAATCTGGAAAAAATACACACTCAAAACTCTATCAACCGATGGCGAGAATAAGGCACCTCTTAAGGCAGGAGATGCAGACATTCTGCCGGAAATTACGAAAATGAAAATGCTGCACGAGACTTGAAATATTTTTACTATTGTAACTTGGGGCCTGTACTTTTGTGTATATAGTGTAAAGTATACAGTTTGGAAATCCCCTGCTGATTTTGTAAGTTCACCCCCTTACAAAGAAATAAAAAGTCTAGAATTTTGACAATACATGACAATGACCCAAAACATACAGCCAAGTCAACAATCTGATGATCTTGTATCCCATTCCAGCCTTGTGCAGGTTCACAGTCTCGTCCCTGACGTCCTTTGGCAGCTCTTTGGTCTTTCCCATGGTGGTGGAGAGGTCTAAATGGAAGAGGTTGATTCTGTGACTGGTGCCTTTCATACACATCATGAGTTGATATCAGGAGAATCTTCTTAAAGGTACAGGATTAATTTATGTTTGTGGGGGTCAGAATTGTTGCTGGTTGGTAGGAGATTGAATATTTACAAATACACTTAAACAAATACAAATTAATTATATGTAATTAGTTTGGTATATTCTGTCTCTCTGTTAAAATAAACCCACCATGAACATTCTAGACTGTTTATTTCTTTGTAATGGGGTAAAAATCAAGAGGGGATTAAATAATCATTTCCTCCACTGTATGAATAATTTTGCTCTCAGGAAGCCACCCAAGTATATACACAGTGAATTTGTATTTTAGACTGAAGCCAGGGTTTACTTAAGTTCTCCAGACAACCTACAAATGACCACCCAAACAATACATTATGTGGAAAAATCTATTTCTAACGATTTAAAAATAGTGAGAATGCAGCAGAGCTTTAATGCTTTAGTGCACACTGTACGATTATGGCCACGATTTGGTCGTCTGAGACGCATTTTAAAAATCCTAAAAGATTTTTATAATCTGAGGCTATTAACTGACTTTGCGATAATTGTGTGACTTCTCCTACGACAAGCATCAAACCGAGAACGAATTGGAGAGCCGAACCTGATGACGCGATTAGCACGACAACTTCAAACCACCTCAGGGGAAATTGTTGAAACAAGGCAGGTGGAGATACAGCAAGAAGAGAAACCTTGAGTTATGGAGGAGTGTTTTGTGTGATTTTTTATTATCAAGGCATGACAAGGACCAAATGAACGTTACAGATTGTTTTTGTTTGCTGCTAGCCACCGTTAGCAAGAGAACGTGGGTTTAAACGCGTCATGGATCGGTGATGTAAAACTTCTTTTTCTTGTGTGAAAGAGTTTTTGACATTATAATAAGTAAGATCCTACAGTGTGACATGGGATCATGTTTATACAGTCTGACAAGCAACAATCGCAAAGGACCATTAAAAAACGTATATTAGCCTATACAAATCTCAGTTCCTCATCTAAACACTTGGCCCAAATGGGTCCACAGTTTCACCTTTCATGCTAAAACACCATCACGCTCATGATCTCGTGAAGTATTTGACCAGAGTCTCTGCCTTAACTCAGGGTCATGTATTGCATTCTGGGACAGCTTCACTTCACCAATGGTGTATTTCTGATTAATAATATACTCTACATCATTGGAAAATGGTGACCTGAGGGTGTAACCTGACTTATGACTTACGTCAGGGGTCCCCAAACTACGGTCCATTTAGAACGCCCATCTAAACAATGAAGGAGACATTTTTTAAATTGTATTTTAAATGTTTTACTCATGTCATATCTAAATTTGATGATAAAGGTTGGTTTACAAACTAAAATGTAAACCCTTAGTTATTAATAAAGGTCGGTGCACTCTTGATAGTTTCAGCAATCGGCTATCGTCAAAAATCCATACCGATTTTTCCGGGTTCCAGTCCACCGCCATTATAAGAGCGGCCTCTAGAGGGCGAATACCTGACTTAAAAAATAAATATTGTACAGTGCATAATCGAGCATTAGGAGACATACTAAATCCCTTTAAAACCATAATAAAATCTCTACAATAACACTGGTAGTCATTCTGGTCCATGTAATTTTTTTAATACAGACTGAACTTTAAAGAAAGGAAAACTTATGTGGCCCTCACAGAAAGCAGTGTGGGGACCCCTGACTTACGTGATCACATTTTTCTCCTACAGCAACACCTAGCATTTGACAGGAAAGACACAAATATATTTTCGATGCGTTTCAGGATGGTCATTAACAAATGCAAACTTCAGAGACGGTGGTCCAGACGGCGGTCCATCAAGAGGAAGCCATTTCGAGAGCGCTGCTTTTGCCATACCGACATATAACACAATGTAGTGCGTGACATCATTTGTGCTTGTTCATTTACACTTCCATTGAGCTGAGACACAGGAACATTCAGGCTGATTGCAGATTCGTTACTCGTATTGTTCATTACGGCGTGTGAAGAGGATCTGGAGAGTCCTTTCCATCATCACAAGGGCACCGTCGCAAATCACTACAATCTACAACAGGTGCAGCCTAAATTCATGTTTCTGCTCCGTAACATTAAATCAGGAATAATAAACAGATACACAAGCCAACGACAATGCGGGTAATTATTAATTAATTGCTGGTGCTTTCTGTATATAGAGATGTTTAAGATATATACCAGATATGGAAGGAGTCTCCAGTAGCAGTGCAGTTTAATCATTAGCAAATTGTTGCAAAATAAAAGAGTTACACATTTAGGATCATGCTGTTACAGAAAAATAATAAAGTTTAGGATACTAACACCAGTACTGTCAGTGTAAGAACTTGACAAACCTATATTCTGTGAGAACCAGAAGAACCTGTGCCTTATTCAAAAAACACAAAAGCCTGTACTCGGTTCAGGTTCTGGAAGAACCTGTACTCAATGCAACAAACACAAGATCATGTACTCCATTCAAGTACCAGAAGAACCTGTATTCCATTTAAGAACCAGAAGAACCAGTACTCAATGCAAGTACCAGTAGAACCTGTACTCCATGCAAGTACCAGAGAACCTGTACTCAATGCAAGTACCAGAAGAACCTGTACGTAATGCAAGTACCAAAAAAAACCTGTACTCAATGTAAGTACCAGAAGAACCTGTACTCAATGTAAGTACCAGAAAAACCTGTACTCAATGCAAGTACCAGAAGAACATGTACTTAATGCAAGTACCAGAAGAACCTGTACTCCATTTAAGAACCAGAAGAACCTCAACTCCATATAAGAACCTGAATTACCTGAACTCTATGTAAGAACCAGAAGCACTTGAACTTCATACAAGTACCTTAAGAACCTGTTTTTGTTTTGGTTTCTCTTCCAAATCTTTCAGATGTCATTGTTGTACTGTCAGTGTAAGCACTTGACAAACCTATACTCTGTGAGAACCAGAAGAACCTGTGCTCCATTCAAAAAACACAAAAACTTGTACTCGGTTCAGGTTCTGGAAAAACCTTTACTCAATTCAACAACCACAAGATCATGTACTCCATTCAAGTACCAGTAGAAACCTGTACTCAATGCAAGTACCAGAAGAACCTGTATTCCATTTAAGAACCTGCACTTCATTTAAGAACCAGAAGTACTTGTACACCATTTAAGAACCACAAGAACCTCCATATAAGAACCAGAAGAACCTGTGGTCCATTTATGAACCAGAAGTTCTTGTGCACAATTTAAGAAACCACAAGAACCTTTACTCAGTGCAAGTACCACAAGAACCTGAACTACATATAAGAACCTGAATCACCTGAACTCCACGTAGGAACCAGATGCACCTGAACTTCATGCAAGTACCTTAAGTACCTGTTTTTGTTTTGGTTTCTCTTTTAAATCTTCCAGATGTCATTGTTGATACACATCTGTGCAACAACAAAGAACAACTGCATTTATAAATGATGAGTTTATTTATTAAGGCCTGGCCCTATATGTGAAAACGTTTTGCTGTTTGACGAATCCCAAAGTCATTCTATATGAGACCCATTTTGGTTTTAAGACAAAAAGCACAAATTATGAATTGATGTTGAAAGGTTCAAAGGTTAAGAAAGTCCATCAAGATGTAACACTACAAGTAAACTACAAAGCTATTATATCGATGCAGAGATACGCCCTCACTTCCTGTTTCAGCATGGCAAAAAATCTAAACAAAAAACCTTCCCATAAAATGAAAAAATTAAAAAGAAATCATTAATATACTATGTGAAAAATAGCCAGTCCATTTGGTCAGATGGGTTTTGAACTCAGTTACAGATGAGAACCAAAAAAAAGACATGTGGGTTCACATTCAGTGGGTTGATGAACAGAAGATTAAAAATGAGCTGTGAACTAAAAGGGGCTAAAGACGACTCAGCACGCCACATGTCACTGCTGGCCGTTGAGTCGGAGCTCGTTTAAAAGATAGACACAGATCATTTGTTGGATGAGAAGGAAAGCAAGCAGGCAACGCTTTCTGAATATCACTGAGGCGACTCCAATTCTCCTCATACATCTAGAATGTAGAGTTTCTTGTTTTTTGTGATTGTCCTCATTTGCTGTTATAATATGCTTCACTCTTCTGGGAAGATGTTCCACTAGACGTTGTGGAGATTTATTCAGATATAAGTGTATTAGAAACGTTAGATACTGATGTAGTTTAAGGTGAGGAGGCCTGGGGCGCAGTCAGAGTCACTTTCATCATTGTGACTAAAATCTCTACAAGTACACCCTAAAATCTAGTGGAACATCTTCCCAGAGGAGTGAAGGTAATTATAATCACAAATGGAGACTAAATGTGGAGTGGGATGTTCAAAAAGAACTTTTAGTATAGTGTATATATATATCTATATACTGTATATAAAGCTCAAATACCACTGACTGACTCACTCACTCATCACGAAATCTCAAAAACCACTGAACGAATTGCAATGAAATTTGGAACATACCTTCCTCTTGGGTCTTAGGTGCTCACTAAGAAAGGGTTTTGAAAAATTCGCCCTGGATCGCGGCTAACTCGCGAGAAACCCGATTTCTCACGCATTGTAAATTCTTCGAAATAACATTACGGATCCTAATGAAACTTACTACATTGTTTCTTATTAGATGTTAGATGCACGATAAAAATTATTTTCAAAGTAGTTTGCCCTGTATCGGTACTACAAAGGGGTAGTACGTTATTTGTTGACGTTACGTTCTGATCTCTGATCATCCAGTCCTGCTCAGTGCTTACTGCTTATTGCCATATTTCTTAGCATTCTGCCTTCCGTAGCGAAGCACGGGTACTTTCAGCTACTAATATATATATATATATATATATATATATATATATATATATATATATATACAGTGAGGAAAATAAGTATTTGAACACGCTGCTATTTTGCAAGTTCTCCCACTTAGATATCATGGAGGGGTCTGAAATTGTCATCGTAGGTGCATGTCCACTGTGAGAGACATAATCTAAAAAAAAAAATCCAGAAATCACAATGTATGATTTTTTAACTATTTATTTGTATGATACAGCTGCAAATAAGTATTTGAACACCTGAGAAAGTCAATGTTAATATTTGGTACAGGAGCCTTTGTTTGCAATTACAGAGGTCAAACGTTTCCTGTAGTTTTTCACCAGGTTTGCACACACTGCAGGAGGGATTTTGGCCCACTCCTCCACACAGATCTTCTCTAGATCAGTCAGGTTTCTGGCCTGTTGCTGAGAAACACGGAGTTTGAGCTCCCTCCAAAGATTCTCTATTGGGTTTAGGTCTGGAGACTGGCTAGGCCACGCCAGAACCTTGATATGCTTCTTACAGAGCCACTCCTTGATTATCCTGGCTGTGTGCTTCGGGTCATTGTCATGTTGGAAGAACCAGCCTTGACCCATCTTCAATGCTCTAACTGAGGGAAGGAGGTTGTGCCCCAAAATCTCGCAATACATGGCCCCGGTCATCCTCTCCTTAATACAGTGCAGTCGCCCTGTCCCATGTGCAGAAAAACACCCCCAAAGCATGATGCTACCACCCCCATGCTTCACAGTAGGGATGGTGTTCTTGGGATGGTACTCATCATTCTTCTTCCTCCAAACACGTTCAGTGGAATCATGACCCAAAAGTTCTATTTTGGTCTCATCTGACCACATGACTTTCTCCCATAACTCCTCTGGATCATCCAAATGGTCATTGGCAAACTTAAGACGTGCCTGGACATGTGCTGGTTTAAGCAGGGGAACCTTCCGTGCCATGCATGATTTCAAACCATGACGTCTTAGTGTATTACCAACAGTAACCTTGGAAACGGTGGTCCCAGCTCTTTTCAGGTCATTGACCAGCTCCTCCCGTGTAGTTCTGGGCTGATTTCTCACCTTCCTGAGGATCATTGAGACCCCACGAGGTGAGATCTTGCATGGAGCCCCAGTCCGAGAGAGATTGACAGTCATGTTTAGCTTTTTCCATTTTCTAATGATTGCTCCAACAGTGGACCTTTTTTCACCAAGCTGCTTGGCAATTTCCCCGTAGCCCTTTCCAGCCTTGTGGAGGTGTAAAATTTTGTCTCTAGTGTCTTTGGACAGCTCTTTGGTCTTGGCCATGTTAGTAGTTGGATTCTTACTGATTGTATGGGATGGACAGGTGTCTTTATGCAGCTAACGACCTCAAACAGGTGCATCTAATTTAGGATAATGAATGTAGTGGAGGTGGACATTATAAATGCAGACTAACAGGTCTTTGAGGGTCAGAATTCTAGCTGATAGACAGGTGTTCAAATACTTATTTGCAGCTGTATCATACAAATAAATAGTTTAAAAATCATATATTGTGATTTCTGGATTTCTTTTTTTAGATTATGTCTCTCACAGTGGACATGCAGCTACGATGACAATTTCAGACCCCTCCATGATTTCTAAGTGGGAGAACTTGCAAAATAGCAGGGTGTTCAAATACTTATTTTCCTCACTGTATATATATATATATATATATATATATATATATATATATATATATATATATATATATATATATATATATATGCTATACTAAAAGTTTGTGGGCATCTGCTTTCTTTTTGAACATCCCACTCCACATATATATATATATAGTATAGGTATAGGTATATAGTATATATATAGTATAGGTTCCAAATCCTACATGACTGAACCTTAAATATGTTGAAACTGATATGACTTTCCATTTTATAAATACTATTAAAATCTATAAATAACCATTAAAGCATTAACCAAATGGTTTCCAGCATGTAGTATGTTTGTGTACAGCATCAAATCATTACCATAAAGCCAAAGAAAGCAGTGTAGAAATGTTCTAGATGCTTAATGAGGTCCTACATGCTATTTGCAAGTTGCTGAAGGTCTTTAATAGCATCAGACAGAACAATAAATCAAGTCATCCATCCATCTATCCAGCCATCCCTCCATCCATCTATCTATCTATCCATCCATCCATCCATCCATCCATCCATCCATCCATCCATCCATCCATCCATCCATCCATCCATCCCCTATTGACACCAACAGGGTTAATACCACCACAGCTTCAATTAAATGAGTACGATTTCCATTATATCAGTTACAAATTCAATGAGGGTTTTAATTAAATGTAATTTTTTTTAGATCTGTCTGTCTGTTTATGTATTCAGTAAGTGTTTTTATATATTGAATTTAAGTATTGAGCCTCCTTTTTTATAGGAAAATAAGTATCTATAAATAAAATATCATTATTAAAGGTAAACCTGGACATTGACAATAGCAGTTTGGAGATGGGCGGTAATCAGAAGGCAGTAGATTGGGCTTCAGTAGCTCCTTCCTTCATGTTCACCTGTTCACCGTGTTCATGTATTTGCTACGCTCATTAGCATGATCCGGCATGTGAGCACTGCAGCGCAGCTCGCGTTGTCAGATGAGATGTTGTGCTGCTGATTGAGTTTATTTTGATCCAGGGCCCTCCTGATGGTGCACTTCACACATCTTTGGTCCTCATGTTGAGAAGCAACAGGAACGCACACTAGATTTTGGGTAAATAAACTCTAGACCTTTTCATTTTGCAACAGCTAATGAGGCAATGCCACCCAGCTGGCCTAGAAACAAAGATTTCTATAAAAAAGATTTTGATGCAAAGATGCATCAAAATGCATTTGCAAAAACAAGTATGCTTTTAGTTTGGAGACCAGCCCATGGTGCTAAAGAAACAAGCCAAACATTTTTTTAAAATCTACTGGAAGTTATACACAGCATACAAACTATAACAAACACCCTGGATTTAATTAAATCAAAAACACTGAATTCAATTACACCAAACACACCATATTCAAATATATCAAACACCCCAGATTCAATTACATCAAACACCACGGATTCAATTACACCAAACACACCAGATTAAATTATATCAAACATTCTGGTTTCAATTACACCAAACACCCCGGATTCAATTACACCAAACACCCCAGATTCAATTACACCAAACACCCCAGATTCAATTACACCAAACACCCCAGATTCAATTATATCAATCACCCCAGATTCAATTACGCTAAACACCAAGTATTCAGTATATATATCAGTTACACAAAACACACTGAATTCAATTATGCCAAACACCCGTGATTATTTTTGACAAAAAAACCCATCAGAATCAATTACATTAAACACACCAGATTTAATTATAAGAAACACTCCGGATTCAAGTGCACCAAACACACCACCATCAATAACGGCATACACCCCGGATCCTATTAGGCCAAACGTAGTGTATTCAAAAACACCAAATACTCTTGATTTGATTACACCACACACACCATATTCAATTACACCAAACACCCAGGAATAAATTTGACAAAATACACGTAGGAATCAATTACATCAAACACACCATATGCAATTAGAGCAAACACACCGGATTCAATTACACCAAACACACCGGGTTCAATTACACCAAACACATAGGATTACATTTGACAAAATACACATAGGAATCAATTACACCAAACACTCCAGATTCAATTATATCAAACACCACAGATTCAATTACGCCAAACACCCCAGATTTAATTACACCAAACACCCTAGATTCAATTATATCAAACACCACAGATTCAATTACACCAAACACCCCAGATTTAATTACACCAAACACGCTAGATTCAATTACACCAAACAACCCAGATTCAATTACACCAAACACCCCAGCTTCAATTATATCAAACACACTGTATTCAGTTACACAAAACACAATGAATTCAATTATGCCAAACACCCGTGATTATTTTTGACAAAAAAACATCAGAATCAACTACATTAAACACACCAGATTTAATTATGAGAAACACTCTGGATTCAAGTGCACCAAACACACCACCATCAAGAACGGCATACACCCCGGATCCTATTAGGCCGAACGCAGTGTATTCAATAACACCAAACACTCTTGATTTGATTACACTAAAACACACCGAATTAAATAAGACAAAAATTGAGGTATTACTGTTTGGAGCTTTGAGGAGACTCCAACAGCACACACACTCTTCCTAATAACTGTATTAAAACTCATATTATTAAATTTATACTTATGGCATTACTTTCTCTCTGGGTGTGATTTGGAGCAGCAGAATTGTAGACCTAACAAGTGGTATATATTTATATATATATAAAATGCATGAGGAAAATTAAGGCTCTTTTTGCTTTGCAAACATCAAGAACAGCATTTGAATGCTCTCCGTGTCGTTCTTCACCTCCACATCGTGCAGAAACATCTCACTTAGCCCTGGATTATCACTTACTATGTTTATTTAAGATTAGTCATCACTGAAAAATGGATTGAATATTTATTCTGAATTGTACAAAAATTGAACCAAGAAACAAACAACCGATTCCAAGCTGGCGATGTGGACAAACCGGATGCCGATAACGACAGGTCCATTACGGCTCATGATTAACGTGATGTTGGGAAATTTGTCCCATTACCTTGATGAATGCCTTGTAAACATAAGGCACAGCTGCTAATGTATCATCATAATCCAAGATTAGGAAGAGCCGCCAGGCCGATAAATGCAATTAGGCACTGACAGGAGCGTCTCATCTGCACTGCGCTTAATTCGTCGTCGTGTTCAAAAAACGTGCTGCCAAAAACGTAATTAATAACAAAGCGCCGTCTAGTTTTTAACCTGCGAACAAATGCCAAATCCTGATGCCAGTCTGAGAAGTTAAATACATCAGGGTTTTTTCTACGTTTCCCCGCCTTCCTGCTTGGCTGTCCTTTAGCGTTTAATTGCACGTGACATTTCAGGTCGTTTGACCGTCGTAGCTGTCGGTTCCCTCGCTACATGCCGCAGTAGAGCCCTTACCCCCTTTGAGACAAGTCCAAATTGTCTCCTTCAATTTTCCTCCAGATCTTATTTTTAGCTCTCGGGACATTTAACTGATGTTTTTCCAGAGGCATTTTCGAAACTCCCAAGCAGTCTGGTCCTGCCATTATCAGAGCGATGGTCAATTGAGATGATCAATTTGCATAATGAGGCGTTAAATTGCACCCGTCTCTTTTCCCATCCCAAAGCCCCACCTCTTTTCTCCTCCACTTCCTCCTCCAACACTGTGTCCTGAAGCCCAACCTCTTGCTCAAACTCACAGACATAATTCAGCTCTGATATTTAACACCGCCGTCCGCAGATTTGCCTTCTCTCACTGCTCGTAATTAAGTCTCAGGAGTCTGTTTAAAATTTCATGGAATTGTAATATTAGTCTGGGATTATAACTAAACTCTCAGTTAAAAATAAACACCTACCTACCCATCCATCTACTCACCCATCTACCCAGGTTCTCCCTCCACGCACTAGTGTATAAAAAACATTCTAGTGGCTTAATGAGGTCCTAATGGTCCCCAATATTGACCATTAGATACCTACATGCTATGTGCAAGTTGCTCAAGACCTTTAATGTTACCAGACAGAACCAACCAAGAGTGAAGGTTATTATGTAGATGTTCAGAAAGTACACCAGTCTTTTGGTCAAGTGTCCACACACATTTGTCCAAATTGTATTTTCCCAAGCTTATCAAGACCCTGTTTGCTATACTCACCTCGAAATTGTTCCCAAATTCACTCTACAAATCCATTTGATGCAGCTTACACCAACAACTTCGAGATTGATTTATTTTGTGATGTTACTGTACATATACATTGACAGAAAGACAGGAGGCGGAAGAGTTGAAGATGCTGAGATTTTCTTTGGGAGGGATGAGGATGGACAGGATTAAAACGAGTTTGTTAAAAGGACCGCGCCGGTAAGACGTTTTAGAGACGAGGTGAGACAGGCTAGATCGAGATGGTAAGAGAACGGAGAAAAAGAAGGCCGCGTAGGAGGAGGTTTATGGATGCGGTGAGGGAGGACATGCAGGTGGTTGGACATTGCAGATGGAGCAACGAGAAAGAAGATAAAGAGGCTGTTCATTATGACCTTATTTAGTTTATTATAAGCCATTTGATTTCATTACAAAACATTTTACAGCATTTGCTATTGTGCATTTAGAAACCATATACTGTATTTTATTAGTTTTTCAAATTCATAAATCATTAGTTTGCTATCACACATCCATACATGCTCAGGCTCAAGCTTCTACCTCAGTTCCATTCCCATGCGCACTGTCAGAACCCTGATGATTTTACTGCCTGTGATCACTATGCAGTTCTTTTCTGTACTGTATGCTCTGTACTATTTATGTACAAATGTAGATTCATAATATCTATCTATCTATCTATCTATCTATCTATCTATCTATCTATCTATCTATCTATCTATCTATCTATCTATCTATCTATCTATCTATCTATCTATCTATCTATCTATGATAATCTGGGTACTCTTATATGGCATTGGACTTTGGATCTGAAGGTCATGAGTCCAAATCTATCTATCTATCTATCTATCTATCTATCTATCTATCTATCTATCTATCTATCTATCTATCTATCTATCTATCTATCTATCTATCTATCTATCTATCTATCTATTCAATTCAATTCATGTTTATTTGTATTGCGCTTTTAACAATGAACATTGTCTCAAAGCAGCTTTACACAGATAATGTGGTGATTAAAAGTAAATATGTTCTTTGTAAGTAAGTTTGTCCCTGATTAGCAACTGTGGCAAGGAAAAACTCCCCGAGAAGGAATAAGGAAGAAACCATAAGAGGAAACAGACTCTAGAGGGAACCCATCCTCATCCGGGTTGCCCCGAATGTCCATTTGAAGCAGAGATACGATGTTACGGGGTACAGTGATGATTATCAGAAGTGAACTGTATTCCTGAGTCAGTGTAGCAGACTGTTGACATTAACTACAGTCCAGTCCATCCTCAAAGCTCCTGTTCTTACGCCGGAATTACATGGAACCACCCAAGGTGTTGATGAGAAATCGTCCCGAGCTGCACAGTGTGGCCTCCAGTCGAAGAGAACACTATCCAGAGGCCTGGACGAAGTGGAAAGATCCACGGAGGGGAGAGGGGCAGGAACAGTGGTCACTGGAGCCTCAGGAGCATGTTTAACTCGAGAGAGAGAGAGAGAGAGAGAGAGAGAGAGAGAGAGAGAGAGAGGAAAAGAAGGATATGGATTATTAAGTGTCCTTATTGGTGTATGAAAGTTTTTGTCACTGTGCAGTTTGGACTCCGGCAAGACTCGCTATGGCAGCATAACTAAAAGGAAGAACCAGAAGGCAACACAGACATGAGGGATCTCTGGGAGAAGAGACGACCCACCACACCACCGTCAACAAACCTGAGTGAACGTGTAAGTGTGAGGAGACGACAGCATACAAATATCCCAGTTCACCAAACACTCTATATCCATGTTCCCTCCAGATCTGAGCCTTTACCTAAGAAAAAAATCTTCTGATAAAAGGCTTGACTAAATAAATATGTTTTCAACCTCGACTTGAACACTGAGACTGTGTCTGAGTCCCGAACACTGGTTGGAAGGCTGTTCCATAACTGCGGGGCTTTATAAGAGAAACATCTGCCCCCTGCTGTAGTCTTCATTATTTGAGGAACCAACAGATAGCCTGCACCTTTTGATCTAAGTAGGCGCGAAGGATCATACTGGTACAGAAGTTCACTCAGATACTGCGGTGCGAGACCGTTAAGTGCTTTATATGTCAGTAGTAGTATTTTATAATCAATGTGAGATGTAATTGAGAGCAGTGTAGATGATTAAAACAGGGCTGATGTGGTCATATTTCCTAGATCTAGTGAGGACTCTTGCTGCTGCATTCTGAACTAACTGAAGCTTATTTATGCACCTACTCGCACACCCAGACAGTAAAGCATTACAATAGTCTAATCTAGAAGTAACAAAAGCATGAACTAGTTTTCCTGCATCCTGTAACGACATCATATTTCTAATTTTAGCAATATTTCTAAGGTGAAAGAAGGCAATCCTGGTGATATTATTCACGTGAGACTCAAAGGAAAGACTCGGGTCAATAATCACACCAAGGTCTTTGACAGCCGTACACGCTGAAACAGAAACACCATCCAGAGATGCTACGGAATCAGAAAGTTTGCTTCTAGCTGCATGTGGTCCTAGTAAAATTACTTCCGTCTTATCTGAGTTGAGCAGAAGAAAGTTATCAAGCATCCACTGTCTAATGTCCTTTACACACTCCTCAACATTGTTAAGCTGATCTCTCTCATCTGGCTTTGCTGAAATATACAGCTGTGTGTCATCAGCATAGCAATGGAAGCGAATCCCATGTTTATGAATAATTTTACCAAGCGGCAGCATATATAAAGAAAAAAGCAGAGGGCCTAAGACAGATCCTTGAGGAACACCAAACTTTACCTCATAGAGTGTGGAGAACTCACCATTTACATCAACAAACTGATAGCGATCAGTCAAATGGGACCTGAGCCAAGAGAGAGCTGTTCCCTTTATTCCAACAACGTTCTCAAGTCTAGCAAGAGGTATAGTGCGATCAATGGTGTCAAAAGCTGCACTAAGGTCGAGCAAAACAAGTAATGAGACAAAACCCTGATCAGAGGCCAATAACAGGTCATTTCCCACCTTAACTAGCACCGTCTCTGTGCTATGATGAGGCTGAAATCCTGACTGATACATTTCAAAAATGTTATTCATAAGTAGGTGTGAGCAGAACTGCTGTGCTACAACCTTTTCTAAAATTTTGGATATAAAGGGGAGATTTGATATTGGTCTGTAGTTGGACAACTGGCATGGGTCAAGGTCAGGTTTCTTAATAACTGCCAGTTTGAAGGATTTTGGTACATAACCAGTGCTAATGGAAGAGTTTATGTTTTTAAAACAGGTTCAATTACCATCTGCTTAAAGAAACTTGTAGGCAAGGGATCGAGAATGCAGGTTGATGATTTTGATGAGGAAATTAATGAAATTAAGTCATTCTCATGAATAGGAGTGAAGCTTTGTATCTATCTATCTATCTATCTATCTATCTATCTATCTATCTATCTATCTATCTATCTATCTATCTATCTATCTATCTATCTATCCATCCATCCATCCATCCATCCATCCATCCATCCATCCATCCATCCATCCATCCATCCATCCACAAATCTACCTACCTACCTACCTACCTACCTACCTACCTACCTACCTACCTACCTACCTACCTACCTACCTACCTACCTACCTACCTACCCATCCATCCATCCATCCATCCATCCATCCATCCATCCATCCATCCATCCAACCACCTATGAATCCATCCATCCATCCATCCATCCATCCATCCATCCATCCATCCATCCATCCATCTATGAACCCATCCATCCATCCATCCATCCATCCATCCATCCATCCATCCATATCTACCTACCCATCTACATATTCTGCTTTGAGACAATGTCTGTTGTGAAAAGCACTTTAAGAAATAAATGCTATAGAAATAAATATCTATCCATCTATCTATCTATATCTACCTACCCATCTGTCTATCTGTCCACCTGTGCAGGATACTTGAGTTCTCCACTACGTCTATGTTTTCCTGCAGCTCTCTTTGTGCACAGGGACAGTGTATTATGGAACAGTATTCTGGTCTATTAGTTGAAAAGGATAATGTAATGCTACAGTGTACAAACACATTCTGTAAAACCGTGTACTTTCAACTTCATACAGTTTGGACAAGAACCACATTCCATTCAATACCAAACTTCAGAATAAGGACCGAGCCGTCAAGGGCATTTTGGTGATCGGAGGACAGTTCCTCATGCTCCGAATTCATTTCTGCCTTGTCCTCTATTTCAGTAGCATCTCATAAGTCATGGCCGTCTTCTTGCTCAATCATACCATGAGTTTTATAGCCTGTGAACCCGCTTTTAGCCATAATGGTGGCAGAAGATTGAAATATGTAAAGAAAAATGTGGACACTGTCCTGCAAAGGACCCATCTATCATTCTGAGACAGGCCTGGTCTACAGCTTTCCTGCAAAAAAGATTTAACTCTCATGGGCATGATGTTTCTCTTTTAGTTCTCTTGTGCTTAATTCACATGACAAATAATTGTACATTTTTATTGCCAAAGCAAGTACACAGGAAGCGTAATGCCAGAAAAAGAATGGACATTTATGAAAATGAAATTGAGATATGAAGGTTCTCACAGGTTATAGCCGAGCAATATTCAGTTTATGTGTGTATGAGAGAGAATTGGATATCCAATGAAAAGGACATGAATGTGAATGTGTGTGTCCTTAACCATCGTCATAAATTCCAGCCGCACTCCGGTTGCTCGCGCTGCCACAATCTCCGATGTGGAAATATATATATTATAGAAAGAAGTATAATTGTAGGGTTCCACACAGAACCTTTACATAACAGGGTTCTACCAGAGAAACAAATTAAACAATCTCTAACGGTTGAGAATTAATGCTGGGAAAATCGGATCATTTTAGTGAGTCGGTTCGTTGAATTGTGTTCATTAAAAGGACAATCTTTTTTTTTTCATTTATTCCGTTCCTTTGATTGGATAAAAATATGACTATGCAGATAAGGACAAATGATTATAAACAGAATGTGTAGCTTCACTTCTAATATCTTCTGGTCCTTGTTGTTAATTCTTTTGCCACGTGACTCCTATACTGATTGTATCGGTAATGTAAAGATTTGGACCACAAAACTCTGATCTATTGTATTGTGTAGCATCTATGGGATACATATGACAAAAGAACGGACGACCAGAGGATTCATTAGATGAATTACTTAATTCTGTTTCCTGTATAATGGACTGAATGCACTATGAGAATCACGTGACAAAAGAACCAGAGGACCAGAGGAATCATGAGGCGATACTACTCACATTAAAGTCACATTAAAGAATTGTTTGCAATGAACGAATCGTTCACGAACGACGTATCGTGATTGAGAATTAAAAGGACTTACCCTTTGTAACCTATACGTAACCTTTAAGTCGCACAGTTAGGGGGCGCTGTTGTGTCACAGCAACTGCTGCCTCGCAACGTAACAACCAATCACAGCTCTAGCGCCGAACTTTTGACAGTGCTGAGAGTCTGCTCCTAAGTTTTTGTTTGAAAACGCGTTTTTATCTCGTTTTTTTGAAAAAGCTCTCCAAAATTAAAAAGAATAAGAAAAAGGTTTTTGCATCACAGTGTGGACTGTGAAAATGCAGTCCTTCGAAATAAAAAAAAAGCCGAAAAGTAAGTACGCGGCAGGTGGAAATGATGCAAATCGAAGCGTCGTGTTCATGCGCAGTACAGGGACACAAACACTTTCAGACGTGTGGATGAGCAACTTTTGGGAAACGATTGAAAACGAAAACGTGGAAGCGGAGCGTGTTTAGACGGCAACACAGTTTTTATTTTAAAAAACCCAATAGGGCAATAGTATGGAAACACATTAATATACTCTTTTTTTTTATTTATTTATCAAACAGACCTGGAAATCACTCAAATCAAATTCAACACTTTTTCATACTTTTACGAAATGCGTAGGAACCCTGTTATTATCTATTGAGTTGCTAACGACGAAGATTTAAACTCTGATTTTTCTCTTTGTAGATTCAGCTATAGGTAGCTTACGAGAACAAAGGGTCGGGACTGCAATATAGAAATTGACAGTAAGTAGCGTCATATCCGACATTTTCTGTCACACATATGTTACCTACTACTCCAGGAAAAGTCTTGTTTCCTTTGAAACACTGTGAAACACTGTGTAACAAAAAAATCTAATTCATATAAAAAAATATATTCTCTTCATATATTGTGATAGCTGGAGTGAGCCACAGCAGGAGGGCTGAAAACCCCCCGATCTAAAGGAGCAAACTAAACCGAGGAATGGAAAAAGATTTGTTCAACCCTTAAATTACATCTATAAATGTATTACTATTTATTCTAGATTCATTCTAAACTTCGATTCTTTTCGTTTTTAAAGAACTACGAAACCTTCTAATCGATCCGACACAGAAGAGCGAGAAGTCCCATGGCTCAGATATAAAAGCAGAACATGTTCTCCTCTTTAAGCAGCTATGATGGAGGATTTCTGACAGAGCAGGACCGAGGATGTGATTGATGCCGTCAGCTTCTGAGAAACAGCTGCCGGGTGATAAAGCCTTCAGCGCCGTGTCTCCTGTCGTCTTCAACACCTCTGAATGGAGGATCTGATCTGGAGGCCTGCGCTTCATCTTCATAAACACTTCAAATCCTGGGTAATGGCATATGAGCGAGCAAGGTGGCATTTTTATGGAAATGGTAAAGATGAACGAACAAGGAACACAGTTTTCAACATTTTAGTATCTACAGGTAAATATTTAAATCATGTTTGCTAGCTCGCTAGGGCAGCGAAGATCGCAAACGTTTATATGGAATAAAAATACTTCTAAAAGTCATGTCTGGTTTCCTATTGCTAGCTAGTTGACTAGTGTAGTTAGTATTAGTCAGCTGACATGCTCTTACAAGATGCCTAGAAATCCTCTGAGAACGTATAAATCACATTTCTTAACTAGCAATTTAAAATTACCGTTAGCTAGCTGGCTAGAATTAAAAATATGCTCGAACAGCTAACTAGTGATTAGCTAGCTGACGAAGCAGAAATCCTTATGCTAACTAGCTGCCTAGCATTTCATTCTTTTGCATTTCTTACTCCTGTTCATAAAATTTCCTGTGGGAATTTTAAAAACAATTTTAGACGCCGAAGCACGTCCGCGTAGCCTTGATCGGACGTAGTCTGCATATATTGCATATTCATGAAGGTCCTAGATGTTCGAGTGGGTGAAATAATGGCTGTAGGAGTATGAATGAAAGTCCATAAACAGTTATTAGATTCTTACTGAATGCAGAAGATCTCATTAGCTACGGAAACAAGTTCTGTGAAGGTCAGGAAGTCACTCGTACGGTATGTTGCGAGGCGTGATGCAGGTTGTAGGAACATGCTTGTATTAATCTGCTAGAAATTTCAGCACCATTTTATTCATATTTCATGTCAAACTCACCAAGAGCTCAAAATGACAAAACAGTGAAAGAGCTAAATCTAGTAGTAATACAGCTCAGCAACCGCAACGCATCACATACTGTAGATCCACTGTAACTTTTAAAGACCGCCATAACATTTGTTCCACTGGACTAGCTGGTCTCATTTGTCTTCATTTGATTGGATTCGATTTACTTGGCTATTAATACAAAACCATTAAAAAAATAATAATCCGAAAAAGTAAAGAAAGGGAAAGTGTTTATTTCTCACATATACATTACAGCACAGTGAAATTTCTTGCATAGGGCAGAATCAGCCATGATGCATCCCCCCTGGAGCACAGAGGTTTAAGGGCCTTGTTTAAGGGCCCCAAAAGTGGCAGCTTGGCGATGCCGGTGCTTAAACCCCTGGACCTTCCAATCAGTAACCCAGAGCCCTAAAATCCAAGGTAAAGGTTTACCTACGACTGTTACGAAGCTCTGACACTGGAGACTCCTTCCAAAAAAATGGATATGACTATAGAACGGTTACTATGGGAACGATAACGTATGAGAACGAGGGCATCAATGTAAAAACCCCGCCCGTTACACAAAACGAATCGACGCCTCCTGACACGAACGTCCATTTAACGATCTTGTCTTATTAGCGGCGCACAGAGACGGACCTGCGGGGGAAAAAAACTCAGGCTGGAAAATAAAAAACAATTCCGTCCCGCGTAGCGGCGTCGAGAGCGCTGCCTGTAATGAGGACGTGAGGTCGTTAGAGATGACACGCCATTTCGGAAAACACGCCATTATCGCGACTGCACTTTGAAACAGATGAAAAACAGCCACGGAAGCTCTCTCGATAACCGCCATAAACACACGGCCCCCGTCCTTCTTTATTTCTTTCATAAGCCTTATTTTGCATCCAATTTTCTTTACGTCGATTTTCCTTATTGGGGGGGTGGTGGGGGGTGGGGGTAAATGGATAAAACTGAACATGTATTTGTGTATATTATATACATAAACGCATTGGAACGCCTGACTTTTCCAGCCATAAATACAGTGTTGTCCTTCACATGATCTTAAAGACCAAAAGCATGACAATGCTCCTGAGCACAAAGCCAGCTCTATGAAGATAAAGCTGGTTCCTCATTTCATTTCTCGAACTGTTACCACAAAGTTGGAGGCACTCAACTGTATCAGGTGTCTTTGGATGCATTTGGTAGAATGAACTTTTCCCCTTCGCTTGATCTAGGAGATCCAAAACTGTTCCACAGTGACACAAAGTGCACAAATCCACCTCCATGAAGATCTGCTTTTCATGGGATGGAGTGGAAGATCTCCTGCTATAGAGCTCCAACCCTACTAAACAATATATGTGAGCAATGACTGCACCCCAGGCCTCCTCACCTACATCAGTATCACAAATGAGCCCAAAACCAAGCACACTCCAAAATCTGGTGGAACATCTTCACAGAAGATTGAAGGATATAAATGGGGACTCAGTGTGGAATGGGACGTTCACACAAATATATACATATCTACATACAGCATATGAGTCATTCTATTGAAGTTCCATATAGCACTAGGTGGCACTATTGATACTGATATACTGCATGCACACACACACACACACACACACACACACACACACACACACACACACACACACTTAATATTGTACATCTGGAACCCCTACTTCCTCTCTTCATCACCTCCATCCTCCCTCTTTTCCCCTTTCTATCTTTGAAAGTAATCTTTGAATTAATATCTCGTTCCTCAAAAAAAAGTTAATTTAAAGAGGACACACTTTTCCTCCACACCTCTCCCCCTCTCGAGCTATTCTTCCCTCTCTATTTATATTCGCTGCTGTCAAATTGACTTACTCTCAAAAGGAAAGTGTCCAATTTAGTTAACTTCAGCTCAGACTTAAGGAAAAAAAATATCTATCAAACATTTTTCACAAAAAGTGTAAATGTTGGGATTTTCTTCTCATTGCCAATTAGTCAATTAAACAGACTCGGAAAAGGGAAAAAAAAAAGCTCTTCATTCTGTATGTAAATCTTTTGAATGATTATTTTCATTCCATCCAAGCATGATTGCTGAGAGCGTTCTAGTCTCGGGTTCGAGTCGCTCTTCTTGCATGTAGACTTTTTTTTCCTTCTCTTTTGTTGTCTTTTCCACTTCACAAGGAGGAAAAAAACCCAACTCAGGAACGCACTTTGGACCAAGTGGATGATTAGAGAGGGAAATAGCAGACATGCTGTCATCATGATAAAGACCTCCAGGCTGCAACAAAGCGATCGCGGCCGCTTCAGATATCCTCGGTGATTATGAACAGACCTGAATCTTTTTAAAAAATCCACTTGATTTTTAAATGAAGGATTTTTTTTTCTTAGTCTACATTTATAAAAACGATTAGAAGAATATCTACGCATCAAAAGTCTAATATGATCCTGTTCTAGAATAGTACGGTTGTAATGGTTTATCGTTTCAGTCTTTTCGCAGGATTCTGTACAGTGGATGTGCCACAAACGCAGTTTAATGGAAGGAGTCTCCAGTGTCGGCGATTTAACAGTAAAATAAGCGTCAGAATATAGAAAATACACGCATGGTTTAAGATCCAGACTAGAAATAAGTCAAATGATTTTTCTTGAAATGAGAAAACACATCTAGATGTTTAAAACTCTTATTCCAAGCATTCGATTTGGTCTAAATAGCTTAAAAAAATCTCATTTTTAAACAGAATATATAATGATAAATACTGTTTAAAAATGAGACGAAGCATATCAAATAAACAAATTCACTTAAAACCAAGATCACAATTATTTATTGAAATGAAGACGGTTTTGTAACACAGTAATTACGGTGCGAAAACAAATCATTACTTCCTGCTTCTCAAAATACTTCAATTTACTGCAACATAAAACATTTTTGACTGTATTTTATCATGAGAAACTGAAATCAAACTACAGAACAATTTAGTAAAAAAAGCCATAATAGTTTGTATAAAGAACAAATTTCTAAATACTAATCATACTGGATAATGTTTGGAAAGCGTGTGACGACTTCATACTGCAGACTCTCAGAATGTGTTATCAGGTCGTAAATAAATGTGTTGGCGTCGACATAAAACAAACATTCGGAATAAATAATACTAATGAACAAGCCCTAAGTGTGATTGATGAGCGTTTTTGTTTTTACTGAGAAACCTTAAAACCAGTTATTACAGCGAAAATAAAGTATTAAAAACTACAAATGACTCTGATGGTAATTTAGATTAATGTGCAGGAAAAATTTAATTTAAGCCTTAATGGATAAACAAGAAAAAAAAATGTAAAAGAAGAATAATTTGACACAATCTGTTTTTCGGTAGTTTTTCATTCTTAAAATAAGATCGATAAGATTTTTATAACTAGAAATACGATTCTCATAAAGTCTTGACTTGGAGTTTTCGCAGTGCAGCAGTCAGAGGGGAAAAGCCGTGACTCGGTTTTCCGAACTGAGGCGTTTAATCTTTTGTTTTCTCTCAGTAACACAAAGCTGCATTTATTTGTCTCTCTTTCAAGGAGAAAAGAAAGAATGAAGTAAATGAAGCTTTGGTGGTAAATGCCTCACATTTAGACGTTGTTGGTTCGAGTCTAGCTCATCTCTTTAGCCAGGTAATAGCTTAGCCCTGGTATTGCCAAGCTGCCACTCTTGGGCCCTTGAGCAAGGCCCTTAGTCCTAAACGGCAGCTTAATGGAAATGGCTGGAATATGTGTAGAAAATAATTTCACTGTGCTGTAATGTACACATGACAAATAAAGCTGCTTCTTTTTCTAAACAAACAACTGCTCGGATTACAATTGACCCTTATTCAGGGCCGACTTACATTTCTTTTATCCACCTGAGCAATTATGACCTTTATAACCTGCTCAAGGGCCCCAACAGGGTGAGAATTAAACCCTAAACCATATGATCAGAAGTCCAAGTTTTATCTTGTTTACTTTATTTGCAGCGGCAATAATATGAGAGATTACAGGAACTCGTGTCGTAGATGTTTAAATAACATCCATTCATGGAATCTATTCACACAGTGTTTCCAGGGGCCAAACATCTGAAACTCATGCTACAGTTTCTGCCTAAGCATTAGCACCAAAGCAGAGCCATACAATTACACAAAGAAAGATTTGTAGTTACTGACATAATGCCTGTGTTTTCATGAGCAGTTGTGGAATTAATTATGTTGAATTATGGAAATGTAAGAGAAAAGGTCTAGATGACCAAACTAGGGTCCATGTGCCAAAGTTGACCCGTAGTGACCTTTAATTTGGTCCACCATGCCAATTACGAAAAAAAACAACAACAACTGCATTAGTTACACAGATTACAGAGTCGTGTTTTATATTAAATCTTTTTTTTTATTTTTTATTATGAAATGAGAAATGAGAGGAACCATGGCGTCTTTCATTTGAATATATAATACGGTTTGGTTTAATGCAACCCCAATGGCTGATCCTGTTCTAGAGCACTAGGGTTGTAATGCGTTATCGTTTCTATAGTAACAGTCATTTCAGTCTCCAGTTGCGATTCAGTTTTCTCGACCGAAGTGTTAAAACTATTTTGTGGTTTCTCAGGACCTCAACAAAGCTGCATTTATTTGTCTCTTTTCCGAGGAGAAAAGAATGAATGAATTAAATAAACGACTGAATTCCATTTACATTTGGGGGATGCCAAAGCAATTATTTGATCCAACTGAGCATTTAGGAGTTAAGGGCCTCGCTCAAGAGCCCTACAGTTGCAATTAAGATTTTATTCTTAATCAAGTTAGATTTTTGGCCATTCATTAGAAAAGGTTTCAGCACCTAAGGTCCATCTAAATCTCTCTCTCTCTCTCTCTCTCTCTCTCTCTCTCTCTCTCTCTCTCTCTCTCTGTAAGTCTGTAAGTCTCACTTCCTGTCTGGCAGCTTCTTCAACCCATTACATGCGATCCTTGTTTGAAATGTTTTTATATGATGATATAGTCAAAAACGATGAAATGATTTATAATCACACTCTTGGTGTCACCCAAATAAGGATCGTTCCCCCCTTTGAGTCTGTTTCCTTCTTCAGCTTTCTTCCTTATACTATCTAAGGAAGTTTTTCCTTGCTTTAGTTGCCCCTGGCTTGTTCATCTGGGATAATTATACCTACATTAAATAATGTGCATAGTGAAAAGCATAGTGAAATCAGAAAATCTATTTATATTTTTGAACTTGTTCCGAAAACCAGGAAATCCAGAGATGCCTAGCTTTGAAATTCTGGACACCCGGGTTAAAAAGACATGTTCAATAATGTACATACAAATTAGGTGTAAATTTGACCTGATGGTGGCGCTAGAGGTTTGACAGCATTTTCGCCAAAGAAATTGGTCAGCATGTTCTTCAGACCCTGCATATTTCAGAACTTGCAACATACAGAATCCTTTAATGTTTATGTATGTATATATACCATCTAAGGGAGTTTTTCCTTGCTTTAGTTTCCCCCGGCTTGTTCATCTGGGATAAATATACATACATTAAATAATAATGAATTTTGTTCTATAATTCTTACATTCTGTAAAGCTGCTTTGAGACAATGTGTATAGTGAAAAGCGCTCTAAATTTCTATTGTCACTGATGTATGAAAAATCAGAAAATCGATTTATATTTTTAAACTTGTTTCAAAAATCCAGAAAATCCAGAGATGCCTAGCTTTGAAATTTTGGACACCTGAGTTAAAACGACATGTTCATTAATCCAAATTAGGTATGGATTTAACCTGATGGTGGCGCTAGAGAGTTGATAGCATTTTCGCCTAAAAGATTGGTCAGAATGTTCTTTAGACCCTGCATATTTCTTGTACCATACTGATAAATGGGCTGCAACATACAGAATCCTTTAAAGGGGGAGGTGGTACCCTGTGTTGAAGGCATTGGATCCAAGGGTTTTGGGCCATACCAGGCTGCCACTCTTGGGCCGTTGAGCAAGGCCCTTAACCCACCATGGGTGCGGTCCCAAACCCATGTGAAGGGAGGAGGGTGGGCGTCAGGCTGGCAACCTGACCCCATAATAAAACTGCTACAAAAACCACAAGTAAGCCATTAGGCCCTTGCTGCCCAGTGCACATACAATTAAAAAAGAAATGCCTTATTTAATGCAATCTTATGGGGTTTCTTCAATAATAATCTAAATCTGCATCCCAATTTCAGTAAATCTGCTGTGTGACAATGCCTACTGTTCAACACTCTGTGAAACGTAACCACAGTAATCAAGCATTTCTACGAGTGAATGTGGTTCAAAAGTCAAGAGCAAACGGCCAATTACCCGACAGGTGACATGCCACCTCACAAGGTCGAGTCGTAGCATTGCTGAAGAACGTCCGTCTAAGCATCTGGGCACAATCAAGTTCTGAACAGTTCACTCATCAAAAAGAAAAGGCTTTTAAAATTTCATATGCTCCCCTTCAGAGGGTCCTATATTATTTACTTCATTCTTTTTTTCATACCAAAGAACAGAGTACCCCCAGTGCATTCTGGAATTTCAGCATTATTTTCCAGCACAGGTCATCATAAACATCAAGGACAGCTGTGTTGGTCTTCACTGATACACTCAAACTGCAAAATCTCCTCATCTAGTCAAGACTTACAATCGTATTTCTAGCTATAAAAATCTTATTGATATTTTAAGAATAAAATATTATGGATGAGCAGATTGTGTAAAATTGTTACGATTGTTTTAAGATTATAATTTTTCTCTTATTTAGTTAGTATATCTTAAAGTAAGTTATTTTACCTGAACATTGATCTTAATTACCATCAGAGACATCATTTGCTTTGTAAATTTTAAGACTTTACATTAGCTGTCACGGTTTTAAGGTCGGCCAGTAAAAAAAATGCTCAATTAAACTGTAACACTGAAGATTTCGTTAGTATGATTTATTCCGAATGTTTGTTTTATGTCGACGCCAACACATTTATTTATGACCTGATAACACATTCTTAGAGTCTGCAGTATGAAGTCGTCACACACTTTCCAAACATTATCTAGTATGATTATTATTATTTTTTAGAAATTAGTTCTTTCCAAAATCTACTTTTGGCTTTTTTACTAAATTGTTCTGTAGTTTGATTTCAGTTTCTCATGTTGAAATGTTTGTGTTCAGCGATGACAAAATACATTCAATAATCTTTCATGTTGCAGTAAACTGAAGCATTTTGAGAAGCTGTAAGTAATGATTTCGCTTTGTTTTCGCCCCGTAATCACTGTGTTACAAAACCCTCTTCATTTGAATAAATAATTGTTGACTATGCACCTGCACGTGATCTTGATTTGAATTGTGATCTTTTTAGTTGAAATGCTTCGTATCTGTCAGGGATCCCCCTGCCACGCCTCCCTCGGCTGCTGTCAGGGATCCCCCTGCCACGCCTCCTGCAGCCGCTGTCAGGGATTCACCCTGCCACGCCCCCCTCAGTAGCTGTCATGGTGCCTCGTTATCCTTTGCCTGCCAGGATCACCGACAGCTGTGGCTCGTTAAGGACTAGATTATATAAACTCACATTCTCGAGTCACAGGCTGTCGGTTCTTGAATTGTCATGCTGGTGATACCCGTGCCTGCTCGACTGCCAGCATTCCCCGCTGGTTCTGTTCCTTATGGATTACTCTTCTTCCCGCTGGAGTTTACTTTAGTTTCAGGTTATGCTTTCCGTTGGACTTTCCCTTTTTGTTGTGGATTACTCGTCTCGAGCGGATATACTTTCAGTTCATGACTCTCCGTTTTCTGAGTGAGTGCATTTGTTAGAGTTGTAAATAAAGACTATGATTGACTTACTTCCACGTCCTGTCCATCAGCCTGACAGTATCATTGTTAAACAGAATATATAATGATAACGATTCTAAAATTTTGAGGAATTTTGTGTAGTAGCTCTGTTTTTAAGACCTTTTCGCACGAATTAAGAAACGCAAACTGTTTAAAAATAATGAACAAACTAGTTTTAAGGTTATTTGACTAAATCTGCTGCTTGAAATAAAATGTTTTAATGCTTATTTGAAGACTTTTCATTTTTAAGTCTTAAGTGTAATTCTCACTGCACTGGCAGATCATTTAACATGTTTCTACTCTGTATCTTCTAAAATCATGCATTTATTTCTTATATTTAAAAGCAAATTTTCCCTGGTGGTCTAGTGGTTAGGATGCGGCGCTCTCAACGCTGCGGCCCGGGTTCGATCCCCGGTCAGGGAACCAACCCCAGCCATTAGGGTTGTAAAAGCCTTCGTGCCGGTCCCAAGCCCGGATAAATGGGGAGGGTTGCGTAAGGAAGGGCTTCCAGCGTAAAAATATGTGCCAAATCAAACATGTGGATGATCCGCTGTGGCGCCCCCTAACGGAAGAAGCCGAAAGAAAGTTTGAACCATTAAAGCTGGACACTAGGAAGGAAGCTGTTTAGGTTCTGATGTAGAAATTATTTTAAAGTTTTTTTTTATCAGTAGCTAGGAATGCTCAATTATCCAAGTAATCCCCGTAAACACTTTTTCATAATACATTTAACATTACATATTTTTTTTTTTTACATTTCAGAGGAGTTTTAAAGGCTTTTTATGGTTTGGGAATAAAGCCAGTGTATTTATCCACGGAAGTGATGTATAGTTAGTCTGTGGGTTTCAACATAAATCCTCTTTCAGTAGATAGGAATACTTAATTGTCTAAAAGAACCCTTAAAGAACCTTTTAAAAAAAATCAGTTATTCACAGACCCCATGAAGATCAATGCATTTTCATATCGGAACTCTTAAAAATATTGTAATCCAGGAACACTTTCTTTAAATTGACATTGTTTTAAAGATGCCATAGATTGGTTTTAGTCATTTCAGTTTCTGCATAAAACCTGGCCATGGTGCTCAAAATAAAAGTTCTTTACATAAAACCAATTGAATAATTTTTTTCTTCTACTCCCCATAAACTGCTCTTTCCCTCCTCACTGCACGGCTGTTACAGTGAGAAATTGGGACTTTGGCTGAACATGTTCCACAGATGGATCTAAAATCCCATCCAGAACCCTCACAAGGTCACATGTGCAGATCTTCACGCTCCTCTACTACAGTACAATTTCCAAATCTCTCAGCGTGAGAAACCATCTAATGCTACAGCAACAAAGACGCAGAGATCCTAGTGAAAACCTATAATGAGAAAGGTTCAAGAAGAACACGTGGTAATCCAGGTAACCCACAGAAACCTTTAGAAACGTCTTAGAACCATCTCTAAATTTAACAACCTTGAAGAATGTTCAAGAATTGGAGAATATGGAGAACATTTATACTATTGAAAAAAATCAATTCTTCCAAAATCTTCAAGAAGCTTTAGTCATGCATTTTCTATTGTACAGTGGCCGTCAGGAGAACATCTTTAAGTGAATGCCAATAAAGATAAAGAAGAAATTTTGATGCAGTGAAAACTTCCTGGTCCATTATCAAAGTCCTGGAAGAATGAAGAACCACTTTTTCGAAAGCCAAAAACCCTGATCAAAGAACTGCTGAGGAATATTTTTTCCATATGTGGAGGTCGAGTGTTTGGTTTGTTCCTTTGCTTGATACTTATAATAAAGTATTTCCCAATCAGACAGTCTTCCAACCAGAGCTCTTGCAGAACCCTTCATATAATCCAAGCTCATTTCTTGGCAGTCTTGAGCCAGAAACAGGATTTTATTTGAAGACAATGAGGCTAAAGATTAAATATGATGGCTGAGGTTGGGGACATGACTGCAGGTGGCTCCGTGTTTAAGAACAGTATAAATAGACTTAACATCTGCTTTTACCACAGATGAGAAACGAAAAAAAAAAAGAAAAAAAAAGCAGGTGTGATAAAAAAAAAAAAAAGATCTCACTCATTACACTCCTTCACACTTTCGACATTTTGAAACAAATTTTATACCGTATGTAATTGCTTTTTTCATTTTTTATTTCAGGTACAAGTGTTACATAATTGAAGCTCCTCTTTCACGTTTAATGACTTACTGTAATTCAATGGTTCTCAACTGAAAGAATGATGAAAACCTAAAAGACCACAAACAATGAAATATTTCAGACTTTTTATTTATTTCCTGCATCATTATTCAGCAATTAGATGCCCAGAGATATGAATCCCAGCCAATGATCCGAACTCTGTGGAATTTCTTGTTGTTTCATCATATACAAACACAGTAAAACATCAAGAAAACAAGATGTAATTTTTACATTTACTGCATTGGGCAGATGCTATTATGCTTAATTAAGGGCCGAGGAGCAGCAGCAGCATTATAACCATGGAGCTTCTACTTCTCCATTTTCAAACCAATTCATTTTTATTTGCAAAACGCAATGGACTTTGTCTCAAAACAGCTTTACAGCGATACAGTGTTCAAGTTTAGTGTCTATAAATTTGTTCATTAGAACTGCAAGTTTATCGCTAATGATTGAGCCATGTGGAGAGTGTGTTTTTTTTTGTTTTTTGTTTTTTTAATTTAATTTTTTTTATATAAGTTTTTATATTCTGCCCAACATCTCACATTCTTGTATATATGTGTATATAATGTGTGTGGGTGGGTGTGTGTATGACTATATTATATATATATATATATATATATATATATATATATATATATATATATATATATATATATATATATATATATATATATATTCACACTCACCGGCCACTTTATTAGGTACTGATTTCGACCAACTGCTCGTTAACGCAAATTTCTAATCAGCCAATCACATGGCAGCAACTCAATGCATTTAGGCATGTAGACATGGTCAAGACGATCTGCTGCAGTTCAAACTAAGCATCAGAATGGGGAAGAAAGGTGATTTAAGTGACTTTGAACGTGGAATGGTTGTTGGTGCCAGACAGGCTGGTCTGAGTATTTCAGAAACTGCTGATCTACTGGGATTTTCACGCACAACTATATCTAGGGTTTACAGAGAATGGTCCGAAAAAGAGAAAATATCCAGTGAGCGGCAGTTCTGTGGGCGCAAATGCCTTGTTGTTGCCAGAGGTCAGAAGAGAATGGCCAGACTGGTTCGAGCTGATAGAAAGGCAACAGTAACTCAAATAACCATTCGTTACAACAGAGGTATGCAGAAGAGCATCTCTGAATGCGGAATGGGAGATTTGCATCATGAATGTGCAGCTGACAAATCTGCAGCGAATGTGTGATGCTATCATGTCAATATGGACAAAATCTCTGAGGAATGTTTCCAGTACCTTGTTGAATCAATGCCACAAAGGATTGAGGCAGTTTTGAAGGCAAAAGAGGGGTCCAACCCGGTACTAGTAAGGTGTACCTAACAAAGTGGCCGGTGAGTGTGTATATAATATATAATGAGGAGTATAAAAAATACAGTATGTAATATGTAGATTGTATGTATAATTGTACAGAAGTTATACACAGTGTTTATACAGTGATCTAACAGTGTAGTGTAGAGTAGTAGTTCAGTAGTGTGATAGTGGATGGAAAAAAGCTGAATCTGCTGGTTCTGGTGCGTATGTTCTTGTATCTGCTTGAAAGGAGGTTAAACAGTTTGTGACTGGGATATGAAGAGTCCTTGATAATGTTGTGAGCTCTGCGCAAACATCTGCTGTGGCGAAGGTCTAGTAGTTGGGTGCCTGTGATGCGTGGGGCGATATTGACCACTCTTTGCAGGGCTTTACATTCAAACACAGAGGAGCCTCTGTACCATACAGTGATGAAGTTGGTCAGGATGCTCTCGATGATGCAGCGGTAAGAACTCGTTGAAATCCCTGGACAGATGAGCTTTCTTGAGACTCCTCAAGAAGTACAGGCATTGTTGTGCCTTCCTAACCAGAGCTAAAGTGTTCTGGTGCCAGGACAGATTCTTAGAGATGTGAACTCCCAAGAACTTAAAACTGGAGACTCGGGTTCTTCAAAGATGCATCTTGGCCCGAATCAGGTTTGTTTAATGTTTGGTTATGAAACCAAAATATGGAACCTTCTTGCATCTTTGAGACTGGTTGCAAAAAAGGGTTCTGACATGATGTTTAAGGTTCTAAAAAGGATATGACAGTAGTTTTAAAGGAGATGGAGAGATGGTAGCTTACTAGAGGACGTTGGGGATGAGAGATGTCCGGGTGAGGACTAAGGGGTTTCAAAGCGTTGGATTTTTAGATGTGAAGGTCATGAGTTCAAATCCCAGTCACACCAAGCTTCCACTCCTGGACCACTAAGCAAGGCCCTTAACCTTATAACTGCTCAGATTTATGAATGAGATAAATGTAAGTCGCTCTGGATAAGGTTGTCTCCAAACTGCTGTAAAAACTTTTGTTCCATGATGAACCCTTGAAAAACCTCTTTAATAGTATAATCTGAGCTGAAACTCATTTGCAGTTGTACTACAATTCCATCTACAATGGGTTTGCAAAAATGGCTTTACTCTACAAAGAAAACCTTTAGGGTTCTTCACAGATCATAGCTATGGTGGTTTTCTGATGGCTGTTTTGCAGCGTGGAGTTCTTTATCGTGACCCACAGTACATCGGTCAGGTGTTTTTCATAAACATGCAGATGACGACATTGATATTTTGGAAGTATATTGCAGTATAAATAATTCATTCAGTTCTGGTTATGAATATATCGGAATTCCTTTCATCTCCATTGTATGGCATATGCATATTTTACTACATTATTTTTTTTTATAAGCAAAAGCATTTATATGTATACACTTATTTATTTATAGGCAACTAAATAGAAGCCTAGGAGTGTTTCATTATCTAAAAGGGTTTTATGTAGAACGTTTATTCACATAACCTTTAAAGAACGTTTAAAAAATCCTTGAAGAACCATTTTGTATAGCAGTATATGAAGTAATACCTGCCTGATTCTAGGAATTTAGGAAAACATGGCCAATCATTTGGGAAGTGGTAGCTCAGTGGTTAAAGCGCTAGGTTACTAAATGGAAGGTCAGAGTTTCAAGCCCTGATATCACCAACCGATCACTCTTGGGCTCTTTTAACAAATAGTTCTAGGAAAAAAGGAGTCCTTCAAAGATGCATCATCATCCAAATCATGGAGTGTAAGGTTCTCTTAGAAATCGGCCTTCAAATGTTGCATTATTTTAAGAAAACGTATTGGGACACCTGACCTTTTCTGCCATATGGGGTTCTTCTCCAAAGCGCTGGAGGCACACAATTGTATAGGACGACCTCTCAAGTGCCTTCACTTAACCTTAAAAACTCAAACCTGTTCCAGTATGGCAATGGCCCTGTGCATAATGCAAGCTCCACGAAGATCTGATTTACATAGTTTGGAGTGGATGATCTCCTGCTATAGAGGAGATCATGCCCCAGGCCTCCTCACCTTTCTCACTATCTGACTTTACTAACACCCTTGTGGCTGATGAACAGACATGTCCACAAGCACCCTCCAAAATCTAGTGGAACATATTCCCAAAAGAGTGGAGTTAATTATAAGCACAAACTAGGACTAAATGTGGAATGTTATGCACATGGAACAATTTATAATGTGAAAAACTTAAGTCTTCCAGATAGAACTATTAAAACTGTTAACCCCAGAGAGGCATTTGATAGTTGAATTGCCCTTAATCACATAGAACCTTTGGAAGATATTATTAAAAGCAAAAATTGTATTTTAGGCTTCTACATAGAATTTGGAATGGTTCTTTGAGGATTATTTTAGGCACCGGTATAGCCAAGATAGCACTGTGTGGTCCCTTGAGCAAGGACCCTAACCCCTTGTGCTCCAGGGGTGCAGTATCATGGTCAATCCTCACTCTGACCCCAGCTTCGTAACATTACTGTGATATGCGAAGAAAACAGTTGTGATGTACATGCACTTGTTCTTTCGTTAGGCTTGTACTAATACTACAATTACAAATACTAAAATACTGTAGATCCTGAAAAGTTGTAGGTAAAAAATAAAGTTTCGTCGGGCAAAACAATTTTCGCCAGTCTGTGATATTCACACAAAGTTTGTTGTGTTTATTTAAAATAGAAAGACTTTCATTTGTTCAAAGCACAGCACCTCTGAGCAGGACAGAGCACTTATCGATGATGAATGTGTCACAGTTTCTGAGCTTTTGCACAAAAGCAAAGAACTCATTTGGGTTCTTCAGTGTCCCTGATGTACACTTTCACTATTTTAATGCTCTGGTAAGTTTTACTCAACCAATATTTAAGCTGAAGAAAGAAGAAAAGTGGACAGTGTTTAATGTAATTGAAAACACAGTCTAAAAAGGGGTTCAAATGGCGCCCCAAATGGGACCTAAAAAGGGTCAAAAGGATTCCTACCATTATGTACAGTGTAAACTGTTAAACAAAAAGCATTCAGAATGTGTCTAAAAGTGCTCAAAAATAGGGTTTAAAAGGCACAAAAAAGGCTTGAAAATAGTTTGAAAGTGGGTCCAATATACAACCAAAAAGGGTCCCAAATAGAGTCCAAAAGGGGCTTATTCCCTGATGTACATATTTTCAACAGAATGGCCAAGGCTATATTATGCTAGCTCAGTGGTTGAGATATTAAATTCCTAATCAGAAGGTTGTGAGCTCAAACCCAACATGTAAAATTGATATATCCTAATAAGGTTATCTGCCAAATGTCAGAAACTTAAATAAACCATAATGGCAGCCACAACTAAACAGTGAGTAGATTCGAAGGGCTTAGGATATTATTTCACAGAGTAATTACAAAGATTTTTGACTCGGGTAAACACAGAGGAGAGAATCTAAATAATTGTTTCTTTTGCATCAGCTCAGATTGAATTTTAGACCCATTACAAGATGAGCGAATAGCTTCGATTCTGAGCAGGATTTGACTGTGGAGACTCGTGCAGTGTGTCTGATAAATAAACAGAGGATTGTTTGTTTACTCGGTGAATGACAAGAGGGACAAGAATGGCCGAGGGAAACAGATGGACAGGGTCTTCAGGGGGCTTCAGACGCACTTGAGCCGCAAAGCTGTTTCACCTCACCAAGGGCTTTGACAGAGCCAGAGACTCTCCATCGTGTGCTTCAGTCCCCTGATGGTTGGAAATGAGCTCGGGCAGATCTGACAGGCCGATCGGTGCCTCCTGATAGAACAGTTTGCTGTTGGGGGGGGGTTGAATTCAGGCCTGCAACAATCACAAGAAGCAAATCGGTCTCTTCTTTTACACAAATTGCCTCCGGACACCGGGCTTCGTTGTGACACCGAGGTGGCTGATGAGCACCACTTGATCTTCGCCTTCACGATACTAAAACTCTGCAGAGCTTAACCTCGAGCGGAATATCACCGGATGCTTTTCACCTCTCTGCAGCTCTGCTGGTGGATGATTTTTTAATAGGAAGTTGACCTGATTGCAGAGGGGAAATTTTCAAGCCATAGGTAAACAAGCCAAGGTTAAAAGGCACATATAATAGAATTTGCAGCAGCCATGTATGCGAGAGTCAGTGCAAACAAAGCACAATGGAAGCCGATGATCAAGAATGCAATGCATGTTAAAAAAATAACCCAATGAACAAAGCAAACAAATCCAACGAATAGATTGCCCAGATTTTTTTTCTCCTTAAATACCAAAGCTCCTTTTTAAACCACAGTTTCAGATTACAATAATTACATGTCATGGGATTTAAATCCTGAGATCTTGAGACCAGAACATATATGACTGTTAACAGACAGGTCATGTCATCGTGTGAGTGTGTGTGTCCAAATTCTTTAAAAAAGTAGACTAAAAACAAAATGCAGAAGGAACAAAGACTGAATAAAAACCCTTTGCTTTGATCATACATAGTGATTGCCGGTGTAAATACTGAATACTAAAACTAATTCACTACAATGGTCCATTAAGCATTGAGCCTCATTGTGTTGCTTTTGAAATACATTAAATGGACAAAAGCATTGGGACACCATATATGGTTCTTCCTTAAACTGGAGACACACAATTGTAAAACATGTCTTGAGATGGCATGAAATGTCCCCTTTACTTAAACAAGGAGACCCATACCTGTTCCATCATGGCTCCATTAAGAGATCTGCTTTACATGAGTTGGAAGACGTGGAAGATCTCCTTCTATAGAGCTTCAACCCTACTGAACAATGAATGTGAACGCTGACTGCACCCCAGGCCTCCTCACCTCATTCAGTACCTGAATTTACTAAATGGCTAACTGAATCTCCACAAAATCTAGTGGAACATCTACATACAATACTAATACATATCAGATTTTTAATCTTGTTCCGATCACGTAGCACACTCTCTTTACACATCCCATTGGACGAGATGTTACTATAGAAACAATACTGTATTAGAATAAGCATGATGTCATAAAAGTGTAAATTACAGGCTTCTGTCCAATCAGAAACCAGGAACACAAATACAAATGAGCTATTGTAATAAACGTTTGTTCTGAAAGTACAGGGTGGTGCAGGGAAACGGGAAATTTAAGAAATATGAGTTCCGGGGCGTCAGCGATTGTTCGGAACTCCTTGCCATAGTGGTATTGGAAAAGTAGATGTTTTATAAGAACGGCGAGTGTGAGTGGTGCGCAAAGTTTCGGTGTTGTTACCAGTTACGACATCATGATCGTTTTCCCGTTAAGGATATGGTTCAGGTTTATAAAAGCATGATAGAAAACAGTCTAAATTGTAGTTATACCTTCTGTCTAATCAGGATTAATCAAGATTACAAATAAACTGTTGTGATAAAGGTTCAAGGATTTTATATCGATTCCTCCATATGTGCAGACATACAGAGAAATTGAAATACCGTTTCTCTTCTCCCTCAAGTGTTTTCATTGTCAATGCAGTATAGAGAGTTTGTATAGGCAGTCAGTGCAATATAGAACAGATTCTGTATGAGCATGTAACAGCAGTGTACTTGTAATAAATAGATGTACAGGTGCATCTCAATAAATTAAAAATTAAAATGAGAAATATTCCAAGTGTTTATTTCTTTTCATTATGATGATTTTGGCTCACATATAACAAAAACCAACCAATTCACTCTCTCAGAAAATTAGAATACTTTATAATACTTCATCTTTAGTGAATTGTTGTTCTGGAAAGTCTGTTAATGTACTGTATCTGTACTCAATACTTGGTCGTGGCTCCTTTTGCTTTAATTACTGCCTCAATTGGGCGTGGCATGGAGGTGATCAGTCTGTGGTACTGCTGAGGTGGGATGGAAGCCCAGGTTTCTTTGACAGTGGCCTTCAGCTCATTTGCATTTTTTGGTCTCTTGTTTCTCATTTTCCTCTTGACAACATGCCATAGATTCTCCATGGGGTTCAGGTCTCCTGTGAGTTTGCTGGCCAGTGAAGTACACGAACACCATGGTCATTTAACCAACTTTTGGTGCTTTTGGCAGTGTGGGCAGGTGCCAATCCTGCGGAAAAATTAAATTAGCATTTCCATAAAGCTGGTCAGCAGAAGGAAGCATACAGTTCTCTAAAATTTCCTGGTAAACGGCTGTACTGAACGTGGACCTGATAAAACACAGTGGACCAACACCAGCAGATCACATGACTCCCCAAACCACCACTGACTGTGTGAACTTTACACTGGACCTCAAGCAGCTTGGATTCTGTGCTTCTCCTATTCTTCTTCTTATTCCAGTCTCTGGGACATTGATTTACAAATGAAATACAACATTTTTTTTCCTTTCATCTGAAAAGACGATTTTGTCCCACTGAGCAACAGTCCAGTCCAGTCCTTTTTGTCCTTTGTCCAGGTAAGACAACTCTGACGTTGTCTCTGGTTCAGCAGAGGCTCGACACGAGGAATGAGTCAGTTGTAGCCCATGGAGACGTCTGTGTGTGGAGGCTCATGAAGCACTGACTTAAGATGCAGTCCACTCTTTGTAAATCTTTTCAAATTCTTAAATGGGCTGCATTTCACCTTTTTCTACCACATTTTTTTCCTTCCATTAATGTGCTTGGATAGAGCACTCTGTGAACAGCAGCTTCTTTAGCCATGACCTTTTGTGTCTCACCCTCCATGTGCAGGGTGTCAATGATCATCTTGTGGACAACTGTCAAGTCTTCCCTCATGATTGTGGAGCCTGAATCAGACTGAGACACCATTTAAAGGCTCAGGAAACCTGAGCAAGTGTTTTAATGAGCTGAATTTTATGAGCTGATTAGAGTGTGACGCCACCAGTCTCCAATATTGAACTTTTTCACAAAATTCTAATTTTCTAAAATACTGAATTTTGGGTTTTTATCAGCTGTGAGCCAAAATCATCAAAATTAAGATAAATAACCACTTGAAATATATCAGTCTGTGTGATGAATCTTTATAATATGAGTTCCACTTTTTGTATTAAATCTAAAATCTAAAATCAGCTTTTTAATGATATTCTAATTTATTGAGATGCACCTCTTTCTCTCTCTCATAGATAGATAGATAGATAGATAGATAGATAGATAGATAGATAGATAGATAGATAGATAGATAGACTGTTTGACTCTGTGAGATATTAAAGATGTCAGTTAGTGCATCCTTGAGTTCTTTTGCACAGTCGGGTCTTTGTTGTCTGGTCCCGAGCCCTTCGAAACTTGTGTACTTCTGTCAGCCATGGTTTCTGGTTAGCCTGATTAGTCTGTACGCAGGTCTGAGCATGATGGTGATGTGGTCAGAGAATTTAAGGTGGGGGGAGGAAGGGATCTTTGTATGCTCCTTTGCTGTTTGTGTATGCCAAGTCCAGTGTACTATTGCCCCTTGTGGGAAAGTCCATGTGCTGATGAAGTTTTGGCGGAAAATACTTTAAATCTGGGTGATTAAAGTCCCTAGCAGTATAGAGAAATCTGCCTGGGTGTGCCTCGATTTGGTCGCTGTTGCTAGCGGTGGGGGATGTAAACTGCAAAGTAAAATCACTGAATTCACTTGGTAGGAAGAAGCTTAGGCACTTCATAATAATAAACTACCAGCGGAGAACAGTGTTTAAGAACAGCAGCAGCATTTTGCCACCACGCATCGCTGATGTAAACACAAACACCGCCGCCTCGAGTCTTACCTCCCTCAACACACACAGTCAGCGCGGTAGCATGTTAGCTTAGCTAGCTGGACAGCGGAGTCCGGTATGTTGTCATTTAACCACGTCTCCATAAAGATAAAAACGCAGCATTCTCTCACCTCACGCTACAGAGAACTTATAAGTTTTATGTGGTCTATTTGACTGTCCATTGATCTTACGTTTGCTAAAATGAGAGATGGTATCGCAGGTCTGTGTGGGCTAGCTGTTAGCATCGCCCGGATACCTCTGCATTTGCCCCGCTTTTGCTTCCTCTTGCAGTGCTTGCGATGCCTCCTCTCTGGGTGAGGTGCAGCAGGGAAGGTCGGAGCTTTGGTCGGCCAGCGGAATATGCCAAGGGCCCGTAGTTTCTCAGATACTGTGTTGTCCTTGTTTTAATTTCCAAAAGGAAATGGCGAGAATATCTTGCATAGGACACAGATGATGGTGAAGTATGCGAACATGAACGTGAAGGAAGAACACTAGAAAATGCACAATTAATGGTTCCATGGATCTCCTGCCATTGAGCTCTGATCTCAACCCTACTGAACACCTTTGGAATGAGTCACCTACATCAGTATCTGACTTTAATAACACCCTTGAGTTACTCAAATGTCTACAAGCACACTCCAAATTCTAGTGGAACATCTTTTTAGTAGAGTGGAGGAGATTATAAGAGCAAATTGGGACTAGAAGTGGAATGAGATGTTAAAAAAGCACATACCAAACTTATGACCAGGTGTCCGCATACGTTTGGCAATATAGTGTATGTTCTGCAAGTACTTTTCTACATCTAAAAAGACTAATGTTGAGCCTTGAGCATTACACTAAATTGATTTTGAGTAAAGGAAATCTAAATAAATAATACTAGAGGTAAACGTCTGGATACTTCTACTATAGATGCTAATAGCTGCAAAACACCAGTGCTATATTCTGCTCAGGCCATTTTCTGGGCCGCCTCTGTGAGAGTGTAACTGCAGTAAAGAGGAAAAAAAGCGCGCCATCAGATAACTACAGGTTACAGGCTAAGATAATGTCTGCAGCTATTACATGACTGAGCCAGGCATATTTTCCTCAGGTTGGTTCCTGTAATTATGTGCTTTGCTGTTGTTTTCACACTTTCCAGCATCCTGGGTGAAGTAATTTGATGTCGTGAAAAAAAAAAAAAAAAAATGCACCCGGAGAACATGGAGTACCATAGCTGATTATTTCCGAGCCACGGCAAACCTTTAGTCATCCTGCTAAAAGCTCCCTGGCTACGTGGCTTCTCGAACGCTCACACCGACTGCCGCGCCTCAGGGAATCATGTCGCTACACTAACCGGGGAGAGAGAAGGTTCAGGGGGTAGTTAAAAGCTAAAATTATAAAAAAATAAAAAAATAAAAAAAATAAAAATGTTGCAATGCAGTCCAGGGGTGAAATTTTTAGATCAATAATGGAAAAATTAAAGGTGCGGTTTCAAGCCTAGGGTTTGTCATGCGTCACGCTGCACAGCGCAAAGCTGCGAACTCTGATTCCTGCCGACTGTTAGACAATTAAACAGAAGTCGCTCACTTACAGAGCTCACAGAGATAAAAGTATTTAGCTCCAGATTTCAGCTAAAGCTTTTCAAGGGAGTTAAAGTATCAGAGCAGGATTTCTTTTCTTAGGATTATAATTAATGGAATGCTCCAGAATTTATTTTTTTACTTTTTTGAAAACTAATTTCCATCGTGTGTGTGTGTGTGTGTGTGTGTGTGTGTGTGTGTTTATCACTGACATGAGAAAAGAAGAGAAAACCTGTTAATGTTAAGTTGTAACCAGTGTTGAATTAGGGGGAGGGAACGGAGGCGGGGGAGGGGGCGGAGTTATTTATTTATTAAATCATATTAATAAATATACTTGTTAATTTCAGAACGGTCTGTGAGCCCCAAACAAGATTTTATTTACATGAGATGGCTAATTACAACTGATAGCGAGCTAGCATCGTGTAAGGTAACAACAACCACTTGCATATCAAAATAACAATAACCTAGCGACTTTTTGGTAATGATAAACGCTTATTCAGTATCAGTGGATTTGGTACAACGGTCATAAACCAAAGAACAATTGTATAGTACCGTCATCGTGAGGTGAAAATGAGGATCCACTCTTCGTGATGACGCCATCTGTAGATTTCTCCAAAAAGCAGCACGTGGCGCACTTGAGCGTTTATAATTTTTCCATCCAAAAATCTAATTTGGATTGGTTTATTACAAAACTGCTTTGTGGCAGCAGCCCTATTATTTAAATACATCTACTATCCTAGTTTTAATGAAAACTAAGGGACCCCACAAGTTAATGCTTATGTGTGGTCCAGGACCCCCCCACCCCCTCAGTTTTAACACACGACATTTTAAACTATTTAAGGATTTACCTCAACATCTGTCGGGTTCATTATTGGGTAATGATCTTGAATTGACTTTAAAGATTAGATCTAGCTTAATGTTATGTTGGTTAAGGCAAACAAGTGCTGCTGAGCTTTGCACCCATTATGACTAATCAGGAACCAGATTTAAAGAAATTATATAAATTGAGCAAACTGCCCTTTTGGGGCTGATGTTGAGTCACTGTTGGCCCTGCTAAAAGGCATGAAATGTGGGGCATTTGCAAACCCCAGAGCATGGGGCTTACTTGGGAACCCAGTGGGCCAGCCCAACGTATTGGCACAGAAATAGACAAACCTGATTCCAAAATAGTTGGGACACTACAAATTGTTAATAAAATCTGAATGCAATGATGAGGAAGTTTAAAATTTCAATATTTTATTTAGAATACAAATTGGATGACAAATAAAATGTTTAAACTGAGAAAATTGATAATTTTATGATGATGTAATTGATGCAGTATGTGGTCTGGCATTGTCATGTTGGAAAATGCAAGGTCTTCCCTGAAACAAAGATAAAGTGAACAGTGGCAAAAATATGTGGACATAATATTGTGTGAAAGAATAAATAGCAGTAATCCTGGAAGATGTGCAAAAAAGGCATTTAAAAATGTTTGTGGTAATGATTAGTGTGAGTCATGGGTGTGCGAAGTGTATGATGTGTGTTGAGTCCGGTTTGTGCAGATCATTTACACGAAGTGAGTATGAGTGTGTGTTGAGTCTGGTTTGTGCAGATCAGTCACACAGTTGTGTGTATGTGTGTGTGTGTAAGTGTGTGTGAGAGTTCAGTTCAGTTCTTTGTTGAGGAGCCTGTTGGCTTGAGGAAAGAAACTATTGCACAGTCTGGATGTGGAGGCCCCAATGCTTCGGAACCGCTTCCCCGATGGTAGGAGAGTGAAGAGTGTGTGTGTGACGGGTGTGTGGTCGTCCACAATGCTGTGTGCTTTGCGGATGCAGCGTGTGGTGTAAATGTCCATGATAGAGGGGAGAGAGACTCCGATGATCTTCTCAGCTGTCCTCACTATCCTCTGTAGGGTCTTGCGATCTTCTCAGCTGTCCTCACTATCCTCTGTAGGGTCTTGCAATTCCCAAACCAGGCAGTGATGCAGCTGCTCAGGATGCTCTAAATGGTCCCTCTGTAGAACATGGTCAGAATGGGGGGAGGGAGATGGGCTTTCCTCAGCCTTATCAGAAAGTAACTGCATGGGGTCCAGTGCGGGTGGAAGTTGGGTCTTGATGTGCCTCATGACGAGCCTCTCGAAGGACTTTATCACGATGGGTGTGAGTGCAATGGGACGATAGTCATTAAGGCAGGAGAATAATGGTTGTTGTCTTGAGGCACGTAGGAACAGTGGCGCTGCTCAGGGAGATGTTGAAGATGTCAGTGAAGACATCTGCTAGCTGTTGTGAACATTCTCTGAGCACTCTGCCAGGAATGTTGTCTGGTCCAGCAGACTCCCGTGGGTTAACTCTGCATAGAGTTTTCCTCACTTCAGCTGTGGTTAGACAGAGCACCTGGTCACTGGGAGGAGGGATGGTCTTCCTCGCCACCATGTTGTTCTGCACCTCAAACCGGGCTTAGAAGTCGTTCAGCGCTTCTGGGAGGAAGACATCACGGTCACAAGCAGGTGATGTTGTCTTGTAATTCGTGATCGCCTGGATGCCCTGCCACATGCGCCGGGTGTCTCCGCTGTCCTGGAAGTGGCCGTGGATTCTCTTGGCGTGTGCATGCTTCGCCTCTCTGATGGCACGGGACAGTTTGGCCCTTGCTGTTTTCAAGGCCACCTTGTCCCCTGCTCTGAAGGCAGAGTCTCTTGTTTTAGCAGCGCACGCACCTTGGCGGTCATCTACTGCTTCTGGTTGGAGCGTGTAGTGACGGTCTTGGAGATAGTCACGTCATCAATGCACTTGCCGATGTAGCTGGTCACTGTTGACGTGTGCTCCTCCAAATTGATGAAATTACCATTGGTTGCAGCTTCCCTGAACATGTCCCAGTCAGTGCATTCAAAACAATCCTGGAGAGCAGACATGGATCCTGCTGGCCAGGTTCTCACTTGTTTTCGAGCTGGTCTTGAAAGCCTGCTGAGTGGTCTGTATGCTGGGATCAGCATAACAGAGATGTGGTCTGAGTACCCGAGGTGGGGGCGGCGGCTTTGCCCGGTATGCGCCCCGGATGTTTGTGTAAACAACATCCAGCGTGTTTTCACCTCTGGTTGCAAAGTCCACATTCTGATGAAATTTGGGAGGCACAGTCCTGAGATTTGCGTGATTAAAATCTCCGGCGACAATAAACAATCCGTCAGGGTGTGTGTTTTGTAGTTCACTAATGTTCCCGTAGAGTACACTGAGCGCTTCCTCAGCATTAGCGCTAGGTGGTATGTACACTCCGAGCACAATAGCCGTGGTGAATTCCCGGGGTAAATAAAAAGGTCTACATCTCATAACAATAAACTCCAGCAGCGATGAGCAGTAGGTAAAAACAAGCACAGAGTTCTTACACCATTCCATGTTGATGTAAACACACAGGCCGCCGCCGCGAGTCTTACTGCACAGAGCTGCATTTCTGTCGGCACGGAACGCGGCTAGCCCGTCCAGCTGAATGGCGGCGTCCGGAACTCTGTCGCTCAGCCACGTCTCAGTAAACACAAAAACACAGCAGTGTCTGTACTCACGCCGAATAGCTTGTTGGAGTCTGATGTAGTCTAATTTATTGTCCAGGGAGCAGACATTTGCCAGCAGTAGAGATGGTAGAGCGGGCCGGCTAGGGTTAGCTTTTAGCCTAGCATTAGCACCCGCTCGCTTTCCGAGGTCGCGTAGCTTCTGCCGCAGATCATCCTTTTTTGTGTTGTTTGGGTTATTTCTGAGTTCTTTGAGGATTTTTCGGTTGTACACGAGGACACCGGTTGCTCCGACGTCCATGTGTTGCGTAAGGTGGCTACAAACTAAAAGTAGCATCATTTTGGGTCTGGAGCGGCCGCTGCGAGCTATTGCCACGCCGCCATTTCTGTTTCGGTGGAGATTCGTCTGCAGGGGAAAAAAAAAAAAAAAGAGATTGCAGGCTTCTGAACTGAGCGCTGATAACAACTTGGGTTGTCCTTATCCTTTTTTAGTCCGGATGACATGGCATCCCAGTTTTCCAAAAAGAACTTTAAATTTTGATTCGTCTGCCCACAGAACAGTTTTCCACTTTGCCATAGTCCATTTTAAATGAGCCTTGGCCCAGAGGAAACGCCTGCAGTTCTGGATCATGTTTAGATATGGCTTCTTTTTTGACCTATAGAGTTTTAGCCGGCGATGGCGAATGGCACGGTGGATTGTGTTCACTGATAATGTTTTCTGAAAGTATTCCTGAGCCCATGTTGTGATTTCCATTACAGTAGCATTCCTGTATGTAATGCAGTGCCGTCTAAGGGCCCGAAGATCACGGGCATCAAGTATAGTTTTCCGGCCTTGACCCTTACGCACAGAGATTGTTCCAGTTTCTCTGAATCTTTGGATGATATTATGCACTGTGGATGATGATAACTTCAAACTCTTTGCAATTTTTCTCTGAGAAACTCCTTTCTGATATTGCTGCACTATTTTTCACCGCAGCATTGGGGAAATTGGTGATCCTCTGCCCATCTTGACTTCTGAGAGACACTGCCACTGTGAGAGGCTCTTTTTATACCCAATCATGTTGCCAATTGACCTAATAAGTTGCAAATTGGTCCTTCAGCTGTTCCTTATATATACATTTCACTTTTCCGGCCTTTTATTGCTACCTGTCCAACTTTTTTTGAATGTGTGTCATGAAATCCAAAATGAGCCAATATTTGGCATGACATCTCAAAACGTCTCACTTTCAACATTTGATATGTTATCTATATTCTATTGTGAATAAAATATAAGTTTATGAGATTTGTAAATTATTGCATTCCTTTTTTATTCACAATTTGTACAGTGTCCCAACGTTTTTGGAATCAAGTTTGTAGATAGAAAGCCAACAGAGGGCAATCAAAGGGCAAACTGCTGTGAGGGCCTCATTAGGCATTGCACTTTAAAGGTAAATAAATGTGCTTATACTTTTCACTTGTACATTACAGCACAGTGAACTTTCTCTCTTTTCATATCCCTGTGATGTTAGGAAGCTGGGGTCAGAGTGCAGGGTCAGCAAGATACAGCACCCCTGGAGCACAGAGGGTTGAGGTCTTTGCTCAAAGGTCCAAGAGTTGTAGTTTAGTGATACCGGGGCTTGAACCCCTCTGACCCTCCGATCAGTAACCCAGAGCCTCAACCACCCTCCACCCTTGATCACCACCACAATAGTTATTGAACCAAAACCTGGTGTGCTGATAGTTCCAACCTAAAATCTACACTACATTTACATTTATGGCATTTGGCAGACACCCTCAACCGGCTTAAGAGTTAAGGGCTTTCTCAGGGGCCCAGGAGTGGCAGCTAGGAGCAGAACTCATGACCTTTCGATCAAATGTCCAACATCTTAAACAACTGAGATCACACTCCTAAGTATCCAGCTGAGATTATTCAAAAACGCATATAAAATGTCTCCCAAACTGCCCTCGAAAACCAAAAACAGGAGAAATAATAAATAACATGAGACTTACCTTCATCCAGCCATGATTGGATGTTTAAACACTTAACCAACAATTAGCAATGACATGGCTATTCATCACACTCAAAAAAAAAGCAAGAAACTGCCATTTTGTTTTCCACTTTCCTCCACTTTCAGGAAGTGCCTCAAGCACTACTGGTAAGTTTGGAGATAGCGCCTCCTAGAAAGATGAGGGACAACACACTAAATGCTTCCAGAAGATCGCTCCAGTTTATCCCAAAGGTGTTCAATAGGGTTGAGTTCAGCGCTCTAAAGCAGGTCATTTAAGATCTTCCACTCCCACTTGAGTCAAAGTACAAAAGTATATGCCTTCAAATGTACTTAAGTACGCAAAGTGCTATGATTTATTATAATTATAATGTTCCTCTTATCATTTTTGTCACAAGATTCTTTACTTAATCACCTCAGTTGATGTGAAAAGACTTGAATGTGACTCTCAGCACAGTGATCTATTAATAGAATGATATTAATAACTCAAACACTGATTGATTTCTATACAATTATCATGAACCCAAAACCTTCTTTTCAACTACATAATTAATTCCTCTCTAAACCCAGCCATTATGGATGCACAAGCCAGTGCACTCTTAGCGCCGGTCCCAAGCCCAGGTAAATGGGGAGGGTTGTGTTAGGAAGGGCATCCAGCGTAAAACATGTGCCAAATCAAATATGCGGATCACAAATGAGAATTTCATACCGGATCGGTCAAGGCCCGGGTTAACAACGACCGCCACAGGTATCGTTAGCCGACAGGGTAGAGCAGCGATTAAGAGGATGAAGAGTGGAAAGTCGGTTGGACCAGATGACATACCGGTAGAAGCGTGGAGATGTTTAGGAGAAATGGCAGAGGAGTTTTTGACCAGATTGTTTAACAGGATTTTGGAAGGTGAGAAGATGCCTGAGGAATGGAGAAGAAGTGTGCTGGTACCGATCTTTAAGCATAAAGGAGATGTGCAGTCTTGCAGTAACTACAGGGGAATTAAATTGATCAGTCACACCATGAAGTTATGGGAAAGAGTAGTGGAAGCCAGGCTGAGAGAAGAGGTGACCATCTGTGAGCAACAGTATGGTTTCATGCCTTGGAAGAGCACCACAGATGCCTTATTCGCTTTGAGAATGTTGATGGAGAAGTATAGAGAAGGACAGAAGGAATTGCATTGTGTATTTGTGGATTTAGAGAAGGCGTACGACAGGGTGCCAAGAGAGGAGTTGTGGTATTGTATGAGGAAGTCAGGTGTGTCAGAGAAGTATGTGAGGGTGGTGCAGGACATGTATGAGGACAGTGTGACGGCAGTGAAGTGTGCAGTAGGAATGACAGACTGGTTCAGGGTGAAGGTTGGACTGCATCAAGGATCGGCCCTGAGCCCTTTCCTGTTTGCAGTGGTGATGGACAGGTTGACGGACGAGGTCAAACAGGAGTCTCCCTGGACTATGATGTTTGCGGATGATATTGTGATTTGTTGTGAGAGTAGGGAGCAGGTTGAGAAGAGCCTGGAGAGGTGGAGATATGCGCTGGAGAGAAGGGGAATGAAAATCAGTAGGAGTAAGACAGAATACATGTGTGTGAATGAGAGGGAGGGCAGTGGAGTTGTGCGGTTGCAGGGAGAAGAGCTGGAGAAGGTGGAGGAATTCAGGTACATGGGGTCAACAGTGCAAAGTAATGGAGAGTGTGTTAGAGAAGTGAAGAAAAGAGTGCAGGCAGGGTGGAGTGGGTGGAAAAGAGTGACAGGAGTGATGTGTGATAGTAGGGTATCTGCAAGAATGAAAGGGAAAGTTTATAGGACTGTGGTGAGACCTGCGATGTTGTATGGATTAAAGACAGTGGCATTGAGTAAAAGACAGGAGGTGGAGCTGGAGGTAGCAGAGCTGAAGATGTTGAGGTTTTCATTGGGAGTGACGAGGATGGATAAGATTAGAAATCAGTTTATTAGAGGGACAGCGCATGTAGGATGTTCTGGTGACAAGGTGGGGGAGGCGAGATTGAGATGGTTTGGACATGTGCAGAGGAGGGACATGAATTATATTGGTAGAAGAATGCTGAGGATGGAGCCACCAGGTAGGAGGAAAAGAGGAAGGCTAAGGAGGAGGTTCATGGATGTGGTGAGGGAAGACATGCAGGTAGTTGGTGTAAAAGAGGCAGATGTAGAGGACAGGGTGGTATGGAGACAGATGATCCGCTGTGGCGACCCCTAATGGGAGCAGCCGAAAGAAGAAGAAAAAGAATTTATTTCTCTCTAAATGTTCTGCTTGCTGTTTTTTTGCTGATGCTGAACTGTATGTTGGTGATCAGTAGATAGGCGCCATTTAAAACAAGTTCAAAACAGAGTATGCGCTCGACCCTGATTGGTGGCCCGCAAATTAGGATATTTGACTTTGAAATGTATTGAAGTTACTGTAAAAGTCTCCCCAAATGCAAAGTAAAGTACAGATACATAAAAAAGTTACTTAAGTACAGTAATGAATTACATTTCCTTCCTCGCTGCCCACCGCTTCCTTTCCACCGTTCAAATTCCAAAGAAACTACTGCTTAGATCTTTGCTAATATGGCTACTACTGCTAATAATAATAACAAGTTTTGCTGCTTACCAGTGTTCCTGTCTTTTTCTTTGCCCCGGACATGCCTGATTCATCCCGACACTCTACCTCTGGAAAGAGTTATTTTCAATTAGGAGATGTTCCACATGGAAAGTCCAAAGATCCATTAAGTGACTGTGAAGGGTTAAACTCAAAAAACCATGAAGTTGAATTTAGACTGGAATTCATATAAAGTCTGCTACAACGGCTCAGGACTACAATTACCATGAACTATGATAAAAATATTATGAGTGGACATTCTGTGTCACCCAGATTGGTTTTCTTCTGGTCCTTTTTAAGGTTTCTTCCTCATACAATCTCAGGGAGTTTTTCCATGCCACTGGCTCTAATTAGGAACAAACTTATAAAAGACATACGTATTCAGATTGATTTATTTCATCTTCTCCCGCTTATCCGTAATTCGGGTTGCGGGCAGCAGTCTAAGCAGATTCCCCAGACACTTCTCTGTGTCCAGGCATTGGGCTGTCAAGGCCCCCGCCTTCGACTGCTGCCCAATCCTCTCAGCACCGGTCCCTTGCGGTCCCTCCTGCAGGTGGTGAGCCCACGGGAAGGCGGCCCCACGTCGCGGTCCGGTTTTCTCGTAAGGGTCCCCTGGAGCATGCATAGAGGGTTAAGGGCCTTGCTCAAGGGCCCAAGAGTGGCAGCTTGGCGATACCGGGGCTTGGACCCCCGACTTTCCAATCGGTAACCCAGTGCCTTAACCGCTGGAGCCACCACTCCCCCTCAGATTGATTCATAAGTCTAAAATGTATATTTGTAATCAATTTTACTTTTCAAATCTGCAAATCTGAAGAAGACGAAAGTAACTATAACATGCTCATTTGCATATTAAACTAATTTGCATATTTATTGAATCGTGCTGGTCATTTGCATAATAAATGCATTACAGGAAGAAGCAAGGTGTTTCTAACAGAAAACTATAGATTCATTTTTATCAGAATAAAAAAGAGATTCTAAATTATTTGTACGTACTCAATCTTAGACAGAATAAAGTGTAGGTAAAGACGCGGCAGGAAGAGAACATTAAGAGTACATGAGTACAAATGGAACACAAAATGAATGGTGAAGGACAAAGAAGTGTGAGTATGAAGAAGCACTGGTGGTCAGGGATGGACCACCGGATGCAATGGTGGTCAGGGATTAGTCATTGGGAGCAATCCTGACTAGCGATTGGTTCTTGGGATTAGTATTGGTCAAGGATTGGTCACTGGGAGCAGTGGTGGCTGGTGATTGGTTATTGGGAGCAATGACAGTCAGTTTTAATTGGGGAAATTGGTGTTCATTGATTGGTCAATGGGCACAAAATGATTAGTTTGGGAACTATGGTGATTAAACCACTAAAAATATAGTTTGACTACATTGGCAGCCTTCGCTGTAATATTAATAATATTACTAACAAATATTTAAATATATGAAAAGGAAAAACAAGAAAAACATTTTTGAGTAGAGTTTAAAAATATACATAAAACCAAAGATCAATGAAAAACACCTAGTGTGATCACAAATTCTTTTCTAAGTGAGTTTGGAGTAAACAGGTTTCATGTTTTTTTTCAGTGCCGGGAAATATGATGAAATACCCCCCCCCCCCCCCAACACACATATACACACACACATCGAAAACGTAGTGAAAGGAGATAAACAAGATGTATTTTTAAAGCTTAATTATTCAGGCATAAGCTGTTACACCGAGTTACACTATTGTGTTAAGGTTGCAGTTCTATAACCCAGATGTGTTCAGTGTTATTCTCTTATCAATTCTAAACCCTTACATTCACACAGCAGGCCATTTAAAACAGAAAAAAGAGATCTACCAGGCATCCCGAAAGCGACATTAAGTTTCCTGAAAGTGCTCTTTTGTCTCTTTTGCGATGCTGCAGATGACTTTGGATGAGATACACTGCTATTAAAAGAAGTGTTGTTATACTGTTTATATAATTTATAGTTATGAAGTTTGACTCCATGAGGCGGTAGCAGCAGTCTCTCATTAAGAAGAACCTGAGAGCTGACACATTCATGAGGTCGTGAAAATGCAAATTTGTCCAAATATAACTTCAGAGGATATCGGCATCTCACATTTTTCACAGTCTGAGAAACATTAGAAATAGATGAAAAATAGATTCTGCAATTATGATGATGGTTAGGAATGGGTTCGCTTTGAGGTGACACTGTGATTAGACCATAATGACGACTCTCGAACAAGGAAATCCAGATACAAAATACATGCATACAATCAGGTAATACACCACTGGCAAGAAAAGAGGTGGAGCCTGTGATTGGTTTAGTGCGATCAGTGATTGGTAATAGGAACTATAATGATTGGTTGAAGAGAACCTTCTTAAATTGTGGTTGGTTAAAGGGAACAATGGTGAACAGTGATTGGTTAATGGAATCTGTGATGAGCAGTGGTGGGCGGTCAGGGCCAGCAAAACCTTCTCTGCTGGCCTAAAGACTATCAGAAGCACTAGCCTACATTTACAACCTAAATTCTAATGTTTGGTCCATGGAATTGTATTAATTTATTCCCAACAGTTTATTCTCTTCATTTCGTAGCGTTTCTTTCGGCTGCACTGCCTCCAGTATGTATATGTTAGATTTTAGAATTTTTGTCCAATCAGATTTCAGCCTCTATGTGCTACCCACACATAGTGCCCAGGGCCTTCAGAATAAGTACTGCTGGCCAATGTACCTTTAGACTATATTAGCAACTGGTCTGTTTCTTTAACTTGCCTCAGAGGGAAACTGTTACAGCCAAGTTTTTTTTACACCCACAAGGGCTGACACGGAGGAGGAGAAATTGAATAGTCTCGGACATTCATAAAAATTAATTTTCAAGGCGGACTTTTCCAGAAAACCTAGTCATCGTGAGGAGGTCGGCCAACCCAGGAAAGGGTTTGTTCTCCACTTCCTGACCAGTGAATACGAGCGGTACCACTGGATTACAGCCTCTGAGGAGAGGTGCAATTAATGAGTCTGCTTCTCTGGTTAGTAAGTTGTATTTTATTTAAACGTTTTATGTTTTTGTCATGTTATTAGACAAATATTGATTCTGAACTGCTCCAGATGTTGTAGGTGCACAGTTGCGGTTGTAGTGTGTAGGTTTGTCTTATTTGGGTTTCTTGCTTTAGTAAAATGGTTTTCACCCTCCATATATGAAATTCCTCTCTCTCTGTAATGCTACGAGTTGTTATATTGCGTTCTTCTATAGTTTTGATAGTTTTGATAACAATTTAACCATTTTATGGTTGTTTTAATGCTTTTACTAAGTCTTAAATGCTTTCCTTTCTTTCAGAAGAATCCAAAATGATCCTGAGCAAGAGAAAGCAAGTACTGAAGTTAAATCGATGAATGGTGAGAAAATAAGACTGGCTGTTTAAAATGTCGGTCAAATTTCCACTTACTGGACTTTCCAAGAAGAAATCTGGCTCAGAAAAAATACATTTCTCTTTAAAAATATCTCCTCATGACTTCGGTAACACTTGCGTCATGGTTATGTCTATCCCGGAAAGCCTGGAGGTGGGGGTGCAGTCTGGCTGAGATGCCAGTCCATCTAAGGGTGGTGTAAACACACTCAAACACACACACACACACACACACACACACACACACACACACACACACACACACACACACACACACACACACACACACACATTCATGCAGTCTTTTATAGCCAATCCATTTACATTTGCATTTAAATTTGCGGCATTTAGCAGACACCCGTGTCCAGAGCGACGTCCAAAAGTGCTTTGAGTCTCTAGCAATGAATAAATCTACACTGGTACGCAAGATTACAAACTTAATATAAATCAGACTACAACTCTGTTTAGAGTGTTTTTTATTTTTTAAACAAAACAAACTTGGAAAGTGCTAATTTAAGTGTTTCAGGAAGAGGTAGATCTTCAACCATCATTTAAAGATAGCCAGGGACTCTGCTGTTCGGACATCGAGGGGACGTTAATTTCACGAGAAGAGTCTTGAAGTATACTTACCTCTCATTCTGAGAAAAGGTGGTACCAGTCGAGCAGTGCTGGAGAATCTCAGACAGCATAATGCAGTGCGAGATGTGATGAGGTCTCTGAGGTAAGATGGCCTTGTAGGCAAACATCAGTGTTTTGAATCTGATACGTGCAGCTGCTGGAAGCCAGTGGAGGGAGCAGCAGTGGAGTTGTGTGGGAGAACTTGGTCAGATTGACCACAAGTTGTGCAGCTGCGTTTTTGGATCATTTGCAGTGGAAGAATAGCATTCAGGGGAAGACCTGCCAGCAGAGAGTTGATTAGTCCATTCTCGAAATGACAAGAGACTAAACAATCACCTGGGCAGCCTGTGTGGACAGAAATGGTCAAATCCTTTGGATTTTGTAGAGAGGAAATCGACAAGAACGAGCCACATTAGCAACATGTGAGGTGAAGAACAGTTAATTGTCCATAGTTACCCCAAGGTTACGAGCAGTGGCTGAAGGGCAGAGCAGAGAGTTATGAAGAGTTACTCTGAGCTCCTCACCTGGGATGACCAGCAGTTCAGTTTTACTAAGGTTGAGTTTTAGTTAATCAGCATTTATCAATGGAGATATGTCTGTCAAGCATGCTGAGATCCAAGCGGAATCTGTGGTATCTGATGGAGGGAAAGAAAAGATATGTTGAGCTCATGAAAGCTGGCTGCTGCTGCCTCCTGATTGATGCTCCCCACTTTAAAAGCCATGCCATCACTTCCTCATGGAGAGCCACCCTGTTACCAGAGACGCTTTGTTTTTGTGGTGTTTGTTTGACCAGAACATGTGTTGGATTTTGGGGCTAAGAAGTTTGTAGATTGTGAGAACCCTTGTTTTTTTTGTTTGTTTGTTGGAGAGGGTAGTTTGCACCCTTTTGAACCTGTCTGGCTCTGTAAACAACCATATAAATAACCATGTCAATCTTATAAATGCTAAAAATGTGTTAGACACCATTTCCTTTGAATACCGTTTTTCTATCTCTGTTTTTGTCTAGGTAAGTGGGGTAGCACATTGTATTTTTCTTTTCTTTTTTCGGTTAGGAAGAGACCACACTTAAGAACGTTTTTGTTTGTTATTTTGGACTCAATCGGCCAGTAAATTAACTATTAATACAATCTTCTTATCCACATAAGTCCTTTTATATTGTGCTTCCTCTGCTAGATGGAGGTTTGGGGGTTCACCAGGCTGCCACTCTTGGGGCCCTTGAAGAAGGCTTTTCGCTGTGCTCCAGGGTTGCTGCATCGTCAGCTTCCTAACATGCGAACACCTTCCAGGGACATGCGAAGAAAGAAATTCACAGTGCTGTAATGCACACAGTATGTGGCCAGTAAAAAGCATTTCTGACTTTCTTTTCTTTAGACACTTAAGTCCCGTCTTACCTTCACTGACATTACAACATGACTAAAAAAACACATGAAGCAAAACGCAGGACAAAATAAAGCCGTGAATGTATGTTCCAAATTGTGTAATGCATTGTGGGCGTGCGTGGAAGAACCTTTAGGCATTTTTGACTCCCACTGCGTGGTGGTTTAAATAGATATAAAAAAGAAAGAGCTTAAAAAAATACTGGGTCAGAGTCACCCTGTTTCAAAGCCTACACAAAAATCCAGCAGCTCATTTACCTCAGGCGAAAACTCTTCCAGCCGCTTCACCCTCCCGTGCGTCAGATCTAGGTCACTCCCATCCCCCTGGTTCGATATCTCCGCCACACGTCTTGATCTCCGCCGTGAACGGACACGTTGTCTTAGAGGGTCAGCGGCACGGGCTTGAAGTGTCACTCATAATTTCAGAGTGATCTGAAGACTGTTCTCGGAAGAAGTGAAACTGGAGGGTGAACACAAAAAGCCCCACAGCGGAGGGTCGGAACCTCTCCTGATGGGTCTTGGCAAATCCACCACATGCCTGATAAGGTTTTTTCCGAAGACAGATTTGTTCAGAACAGTTTTATACACAAACACTTGGTTTTGCCCAAGCCAGGATTTTCAGTCTATTTTCTGTTTTATTAGCTGACTAGAGTGACCCTCGAGACTGCTTACAAGCTCCTGTGAATGAGCCAATACTATAAAAATATGTATGAATAAATATAACGATATAATATAATTAATAAACTCCACCTAAAAATGATTTAAAATCTCTAACATTTGTTTTAATGATGTGCCAAGTCTCAAATTAAGCACCGAAATCCGCCATGAAGCGAAAGCCATGATTTACATCCCTATAATTAAAACATTTTAAAGCGATTAATCACAAGTTAGGCGATTGATCCCAATTTAAGCGATTAATCACTATTGATTTTTTTTAATCGATTGAAGGCCCTGATACATACATGCATACATACATATATTTTGACCATATATACATTTAGAACAGATAAAAATGTGCGATTAATCACAAAGTGCGATTAATCACGAATTTAATCGGGACAACCAAAAATGTAATTGCGATGAAATATTTGAATCTATTGACAGCCCTTGAGTGAGCCAGTGGCGACTGTGGCAAAAAAAACCCTCCCTGAGATGGCATGAGGAAGAAATCTTAAGAGGAACCACACTCAAAAGAGAACCTCATCCTGATCTTTGAATGTCCATTCATTACAGTTCCATCATTGTGATAGGTGATTAAATGCAAGCTGTGCTCCTAAACCATTGTAGCAGACTGTTAATAATTAAGTACAGTCCAAATCCATCCTAAAGGTTCCTAATTTATCTTTCCACTGGCTTCCAGTAGCTGCACAAATCAGATTCAAGGCTCTTCTCTGTTCTGGCACCGGGGTGGTGGAATGAACTTCCTTTAGATGTCCGTACAGCGGAGTCCCTGGCTATCTTTAAGTGACGATTGAAGACCTGCCCCTTCCTGAAACCTCTTAATGTTGCTCTGGACACAGGCGTCTGCTAAATGCGGTAAATGTAAATTTGCTCAGGAACTTCATGGATTTTGAGGCTGTTGATGTTGAACCATTCTCACACAGAGGGGTCTCTTATTGAAGAGAATCACCTTTTGACCGATCAGAACCGAGTCTTGTAAACAGAGATAGCAATTTGAACCTCCAAAATATACTAAGCGTGTACAACTAACTGAAGGAAAAAAAATACTGGGTTTGGATGCGCACTTTATGGATGCGCAAAAGTATTCGGACCCCCGACTTGTCCACAAAGTTGTAAGCGCTCAATTGTATAAATAGGACGTCTTCGGAGGCGTTTGGTAGCACGGACTTGGAGACCCAAAAACTGTTCCGGCATGACAGGTTATTAGAAGAGCAAATGTGAACCAAATGTGGGTTCTACACACCCACCCTACGCTCAGGTGTCCACATACTTTTGCCTCTATAGCGTATCATTATTTGAATCTTTGCCCAACAAATAGTCGTTTCTTTCCTGACGTACTGTAGCATATTGTAGCACACTGTAGATTGTTTTTTTATGAAGCCTGTAAAAACCCTGCGTCACGGCTGCATTACTGTAAAAGCGTGTAAAAGCGTGTGACATGCCTTCGTTCGGAGAAGAAGACGGAGAGATGGAGAGACGGCAAGAGGGGAGAATAATTCGGGAAGAAAAGTTGGATCTGGGGTGAATATGTGCAGGCGTCTTCTGAAGGGGAAATGAGATGATAACTATGCTTCCTTTTTTCTCTGCTGTTCACCACACACACACACACACACACACTGCAGATCTAGGCAAGAGAGAGAGAGAGAGATACTGCCTTGTTGCTAGGATACAGAGCGAGGAATGAGGAAAGGGACCGAGCGAGAGAAGAAAGAACCTACCCCTCCTTCCAACTAACACTAATGGCTTCTGGGTTGTGTTTTGATATGGAACTGATCAATGAAAACAATTACACGTACACCTTCGCTTTCCTTTCTCTCTCTCGCTCATTTGAATTCCAAACACGAGGTATTATTATTATTATTATTATGTTTTAAATGATTATTATTCTCCTGTATAAAGCACCCGAACGGCTTTTTCCCTCTGCCCGTTCACAGCAGCTCGTTAGTCCGACCCTTAAACCCTGTCGTTTTAATCACACGTAGGACCTGAAATGGCTCGCGCTTCCATCCTTTCTCAATTTACATTACAGGTAGATTTCTTTTTTATTTATTAATAAAAATTTTTACAGGAAGTGAAGTGCAGTGAAGGGTCAGTGCACTCAGGAGACCTTTTTGTAATGAAACGAAGATCTTTACTCCGCAGCTCCTCCTCGACTCGATGAGTCGGAATTTAAAGACGTCGGATCGTCTCGGCATCTCGCTGACGTGACTTTCGCGAATCTCTACGTAAAGACGGAAAAAAAAACACAGCCTTCAAAGGCGATCGAGTTGCAAGCTTCGTTAATTAAATCCCAGGGTCAAAATTTTGTGGACACCCGACCATGAGATTTATGTGCTTTTTGAACGTCCCAGTCGCTGATATAATGAGCTCCACTCCTCCGGGAAGATGTTTCACTTGATTTTGTGGAGATTTATGGAGATTTGTTCAGTGTGGTGGTGAAGTCAGTCAGGGATACAAAAATAGTGTTAAGTACAATAACAAAATACACTACATGCAATGATGCCCCTCCCCATTAACACCCCTATGCACTGCATTTACTGTATTTTTAAACTCCTGGGTGCAGTCAGCATTCGATTTCATCCCAAAGGTGTTGGGTGTCGAAGCTCTTTAGGAGGAGATCTTTCATTCCATCCCATGTAAAGCATATGTGCTGGATTTGTGCACAGAGGCATGTCATTGGGTTTGAGTTTTCTAGTTCAAGTGAAGGGGAAATTCAATTCTACCGCATCCATTTAAGGTCAAACCAAAGATTTTGGACACCCGAGTTCACCAGCCATATGTGGTTCTTTTCCAAATTGGAGATTAGATCTCTTATCACTGGAAAAGCCATGCTTCCCAAAACATATGGGTTGGAGTGAAAGATGTCCTGCTATAGAAATCCAGACCTCTTCACCTTCTCACCTACATCACTTTACTAACACCAGTGTGGATGAATAAATCTCCACAATTCTCCAGAAAATCTGGTGGAACATCTACCCAGAAGAATAAAGGTTACTATAACAGCAAACGGAGACTAAATGTGGAACGGGAAGTTCAAAAATCACATTTAAAAGTTATATGTCATAGTCTACAAACTTTTGTCCATATAGTTTAGCCTACTGAACGAGGTGCTCGAGATGGGTTCTACTGCTTCAGGAGATCAGCAAGATACACCGGAGCGTTAATAAGACTGAGTAATGAGCTCTGGCTTAGTTTTTTCCTGGTAGGGATTCGAGCTGCTGCATTCTTTACCACCCAAAGCTTTGTTAATGAGACACCGGGGTAGCAACTCATTACCACACTCTAATCTAGAGGTTATTAAACCATGCACTCGTTTTCAGCATTGTGGAGAGGTAGAGATTTTCTAATTCTGTTTGTTTCTCTGATGATAATAAGCACTTTTAGAGGTTTAAGTTCATGTGAATCAAGTGCTAAGCCTTTAAAAAAAAAAAAAACAGCTCAGTAAATTAGTTGCAAGACCTCTGTTTTACTTAGTCAGATTAGACAAAGATTTCCATAGGATGTCCGATCTGAGGCGATTATGTACTTCAGTGAAGTAGCTGAGGATGAGGAACTGTAGAAGGTGAACGGTAGAACTTGAATAGAAATCTGTTCTAAAAAATGAAAACAAAAATTGTATTGAATAAAAAAAAGTTAATGTTTCATTTGAAAACAAACATTCAAACAAACATGTCTAGACACGCCCACTTCTGGTTAAAATTTGAATACAGATTTGAATATTTAAATCAATAAACAGATACAGATAGTGGCATTATGATTATTATAATTAAAAACAAACAAAAACGATGGATGGATGGATGGATGGATGGATGGATGGATGGATGGATGGATGGATGGATGGATGGATGGATAGATAGATAGATAGATAGATAGATAGATAGATAGATAGATAGATAGATAGATAGATAGATAGATAGATAGATAGATAGATAACAGCACCTGGAGTTGACTCCAACAGCTTCATTATGAATAGATATGCAGCACAGGCACTACTTTATCTCATGGTGTGATTCGGAGCAGCAGAATATTAATATATAATATACGTATATGTATATACTGCATATTTCTATATAATCCAGGCGTGTCCTACAGGATGTTAGTGCGAGGTGAAGAACGGCCCGAGGTGCCACACAGAGTGATATAATGGTGTTAGGACTCACATCTAGCCGTGGATTATCACCTTATACATGACCACTTCTCAGCTTTGACATGTAAAACATCTCTACTTATAATGAAGCTGTTGGAGTGAACTCCTGGTGCTGTTTTCTCCAGTTTGTCTCCAAACTCATCATGTCATTAGAAAATGTCTACAGCAGCTGTCTCACTCTGGATGGAATTACAGTTAGAGGTCTTTATAAGCAGCACATTCATTTAGAACGTTGATTTTACTTAACAAACGTGAACTACCTGTGCGTTCAACGCTCCGAACTCACACCCGAGTCTCCAGCCAATCACGATCCAGCGTTTTCTCTCAGATAAACCCTCCGACACTGCCAGTCTGAATGAAAGTGTGACCGAGTCGAGGTTTCATTAGGAGGATGTGTTTGTGTAGAAGGTTCTGCGACTTCAGGAGGTGAGGACATGCTGATTCGAACGCAGGACTGCCTCTCTCTCTCTCTCTCTCTCTCTCTCTCTCTCTCTCTCTCTCTCTCTCTCTCTCTCTCTCTCTCTCTCTCTCTCTCTCTCTCTCTCTCTCACATGATGTCTCCATAAGGCAGACAGTCGATAGATGTATGGCACAGGAAGGCACTGTGGTTTCCGTTGAGACTCAGGCAATTCAACAACAGCTTGTTAATAAAGTCTCTCGACACAGTCTTGCCATTTGAAAGTACTTCTTTTTTTTTTTCTCCCCCTCCCCCCACTCTCTCTCTTTTTCTTTTTGTTTAATGCTATCTCTTCATGGAACAGTGAGGGGAGGTTTTTATCTGATGAGCTCACCAAATTACAGTCCTGTAGAAGCGCATTGTTCTATTCACCTCGCACTAATTTAGCAGGAAGAATTTGCATTCTCTATTTAACAGAGAGGGAAAAAAAACCACATTTCTCGCTTGACGAAGACTCAGAGGACCTTCTCCGCCATAATCCGAGAGAAAAATGCTCCCAATATCAGAGACTCAGTTGGTGCATCGGATATTGAGATATTTGGATATTGTGTTAGGAATCGTGTCTGTATACACCTTGTGTCTGATAGAGGGGGAACATGATGTCACTGTGGGTCTTTATATGTTTAGATTTAGACTGAATATGTTTATATATATATACTGTGTGTTCATCAACTTTTTCTTTGCTTTCTTTCAAAAACACGCAAATAATTAAATCATATTAATTAATAACAAAGCCAAAAAAAGTAATAATAATAATTAAAAAAAGGCACTGTAGGATTCTCTCTCTCTCTCTCTCTCTCTCTCTCTCTCTCTCTCTCTCTCTCTCTCTCTCTCTCTCTCTCTCTCTCCATTTCTCTTTTTTCCCTTTCTCATTCTTTTTCTTTCTCTCTCTCTTTTTTTTAAAAGATTCTCGCTTTCTCACCGCTCTCTTCACCTCTCTGTCTCCATTTTCTCCTAATTTCTTACTTTTCTATCCCCCTTCTCCACACCTCTCTTTATCTATTTCTCTTTTTTTTTTTCCTTTCTCTTTCCATCTCTCTGTCTCCATTTCTTTTCCTATTTCTCTCTCAGTCCTTCCTCTTTCTGTCTCCATTGTTCTCCCCATTCCTCATTTTTTCTATCCTCTCACTGTCCAGCTTTCTGTCTTCATTTCTCTCCCCATTTCTGTTGTTTTTGTCAAACACTTTCTGCATTCTCATTCTTGTTTCTTGCTCTCCTTTCTCTCACTTTTCATTTTGCTCTCTCTCTCTCTCTCTCTCTCTCTTTCTCTCTCTCTCTCTCGCTCTCTCTCTCTCTCTCTCTCTCTCTCTCTCTTCATTTCTATCATTTTATCTACTTTCTCTGCCCATCTCTCTTGCTCTCCTTTTCTTCCCTCTCTCTCTCTCTCTCTCCCCCCCTTTCTTTTTCAAATATTTTTTCTCTCTCTTTTTCAAAGATTCTCTCTCTCTCTCTCTTTCTCTCTCTCTCTCTCTCTCTCTCTCTCTCTCTCTCTCTCTCTCTCTCTCTCTCTCTCTCTCTCTCTCTCTCCTACTTGTATATGATGGAAAGCAGATAATGAGATTGAATAGAAACTCTGCACTCCCGTGTGCATGTGTGAATGTTGTATTCTTCAGCTTCATTCTTGCTTTGATATTTTTTGGACAGAAGCTTCATGCGTGTTAAAATCTTCATACAGAATATTTGATGACTGTTTTGTCCGTACGGCTGTGATATCAGACCTGACATTTCCATCGTTTTTTCTCCTGTTCGGATTCCTGCTTTGGGATTTGCAATAAATCACAGCTAACGATCTTTTTGGCTTTTCGATAAATCTTATTATATTTGCATTTCAATACCGTATGGCGTGTTTGATTAGATTTTTTTTTTTAATCCCTCCTTTTGTTTTCAAACATAAAAAATATCCATAATAATCACTGTGTTTAAAGCAGGCTTCATTCCGGAGTAATATCCTCGTACCCGTTTAGCCCCACGCCGTTAACACCGTGTGAATTCTCGACCAGACCTGATCAAACCAACCCAAATAAAAATGCACATTTGTGTATAAACAGTAAACTCTATTTAACATGGATAGCGCTTTCGTCTCTCCTCATTTCTGCTTGAGTACAATCACATCTGACCTTCATACGCAGTAATGTTCGGCTTTCGCTGCAAAATGAAGCGATGAGGTCATTAAATAACGACAGAGTGCTGAAGGTAATGAACGATATCCATATTGCTAATGTTACACGATAATCCACAGCGCAAAGGTGAAAAACAAACATCATCTGCATGACCGCTGGAAATCTGTCAAAAACAAAGGACCAGAAACATCTGGAATGGATGATGAGGTGTACAAGTGTAAGGTATTTACAGATGCTGCCTAGAACTACTATAAATACTGTATACACACACACACACACACACACACACACACACACACACACACACACACACACACACACACACTAAAATCATTTGCTTTATTATATTAATATATACCATTTGACAATTTGATATCAAAATATAAATGAGTAATTGCTTTTTAATATCATTAAAACCGAACAGAACACGCATTTATGACATCCTTTCTTTACTCATTTATATATATATATAAAACTACACTGGAAAGTAATTTTTAATCGCTAAACATTTGTTTTACTGATACGCCGAATCTCAAAGCACCAAAATCCGCCATGACGCAAATAATTTGGTGTCCTGATGATTTACGTCATTTAAAACACCAGCTTTAATTTAAAACATTTACAAGAATATTTTGTCTTCATGCTATGTTGAGTTTGTCTTCACTAATAATAAACTTACATTTGCATAAAGCTCCATATTTGTCCATTTTGATTAGAGTATTCAAAAACGTAAAAAGTATTAATTTAGGGTACATTTAGAACAGATAAAAACGAGCGATTGTTCCGAATTAATCACGAGTTACTGATAACAATCAGAAATATTTGAATTGATTGACAGACCCAATATATGTATATTATATATATATACAGTACAGACCAAAAGTTTGGACACACCTTCTCATTCAAAGAGTTTTCTTTATTTTCATGACTATGAAAATTGTAGATTCACACTGAAGGCATCAAAACTATGAATGAACACATGTGGAATTATATATGGAATTATATACATAACAAAAAAGTGTGAAACAACTGAAAAATGTCATATTTTAGGTTCTTCAAAGTAGCCACCTTTTGCTTTGATTACTGCTTTGCACACTCTTGGCGTTCTCTTGATGAGCTTCAAGAGGTAGTCACCTGAAATGGTCTTCCAACAGTCTTGAAGGAGTTCCCCGAGAGATGCTTGGCACTTGTTGGCCCTTTTGCCTTCACTCTGCGGTCCAGCTCACCCCTAAACCATCTCGATTGGGTTCAGGTCCGGTGACTGTGGAGGCCAGGTCATCTGGCGCAGCACCCCATCACTCTCCTTCTTGGTCAAATAGCCCTTGATGCCTTCAGTGTGACTCTACAATTTTCATAGTCATGAAAATAAAGAAAACTCTTTGAATGAGAAGGTGTGTCCAAACTTTTGGTCTGTACTGTATATATACACAAACACACACACACACACACACACACACACACACACACACACACACACACACACACACACACACACACACACACACACACACACACTTTCTGCATATATCTTAATATCATATATTACTATAACTTTTTTTATTTTTTTACTCTTTCATATTGTTTAATATTTAATATTTGCTGTACTTTGCCTCCAACATTGTGGTAACCACATATGGCTGGAAAAGGCAGGTGTCCCAATACTTTTGACAATTAAGTGTACAGAATTTATCCAAAGTTTAACCTTCAGGCAGAAGCAACCAGGCTGAACAATAGGGTGATGGAGAGATGTAAAACTTGCCTAAAATGTATATATTTTTTATTTTGGAAAATGATCTAAATCTGTGCAATTATAAAATTTTGAGCCTCTAACAATAATCCAGAAATCCAGATGTAGCTTTAGATTTCTAGCGAATAGCAGGCCACCCTTTATGATTACAGCAGCAGCTTATAATGAATTATAATTACTAGACTTTTAAAACTTGTGCATTTGTAATCATCTGTGTAATTTCATTTACTTGCAGTCGAGTTAAAACACTTGTTTTTTCCAATAAAATGAGATAAAAATCTTTTTTTTATATTTTATGTTTTTTTTTGTTGTTGTTGTTTTTTCCTCCAGCCACATTGTTATTTTGCTTTAATTCATGCATAAATACCTCACGCACAGTCCGAGTTTCCAGTCCGCCTGCAGGATTACGTAAATCTTGAAAGTTATTTTTTCTTTGAAAGACTTGTGCAGGAAAACTTCACTGATCTTGCATCATGCGCTTCTCCATCTTGAGAAGAAACCTTAACTGTTGTCTTGAAAGGTGCCAATAATTGCGTAGTTGTAGTTTTCAGTGCGCCGTGGAAATCGTTCTCTGATTAACATTTACGGATGTCGTTGAGGAGCGATTACAGCTTTTTCTTTTCGACTTTAGCCGATTTAATACTGTAAGCGTCCCATCTGCATCGTGCAGGTCTCTGTTGTTGTTTTTTTTGCATTTTTATCCTGCAGTGTATTGAGGGAAATCGTTACCGTACAGGACCAAAGAAAACTTTCCACCTCTCAGCCATTTTCCCAAAGCTACAGCTTGATGAATCCCAATCTGTTTACAAATATGTATACGTATCTCTCAGTGCTGCTTGTTTTTCACCAGATCCTTGACATTTACCGGATGAAATGCACCGTAAACCATGACAGATCCGTCAGTGAGCTTCACCCAAACCTGCACACATGCATCCTTATCCTTCTCACCAGCACTTCTCCTGACATTCTGGCACCTTTGTGCACCAAGAATCTCGAAAATTTGGACTCGCTGTTCCATAAGACTTGTGTTTGTCATGTTGTGCTTTTAAAGTCTTTTTCTAAAATCTGTTTAGCTTTGCTTTTTTCTTCTTCTTCTTTCTGCAGAAAAATAGCTTCACGTCCTGAAATGCCATTTCCCCTCACAGCCGGCGCCTGACATCCAGTGAATATTTGACTAGACGTCTTTCTTCACCTTAAGGAAATGACCTTTAGCTTTTCATCAGTTGCAGTAGAGTTTTGCATATTTCACTGCGGGTTACAGTTCCGACGTCACATCCTCCTTCCCACGCATTTTCTTAATGTCTTTCTTCAACATTTCACACCTGATGGATGAAAGTTTGGGGAAACCTCACCATACAATCGTCTTTCTCCACATTAGCTCTTATAATAAGCTCCACTATTCTGGAAAGATGTTCGACTAGATTTTGTGGAGATTCATTCAGACTCATGGGTGTTAGTAGAGTCAGGTACTGATGAAGGTCAGAAGGTGAGGAGGCCTGGGCGCAGTTCACATTCATCCCAAAGGTGTTCAATAGTAAGCTCTTTAGTAGAAGATCTTCCACTCCAACCCATGGAAAGTTTATCATCATGGAGCAGGATTTGTGCACAGGGGCATCGTCATGTCGGAGCAAGTTTGGGTCTCCGAGTTTAAGTGAAGAGGAATGCCATGCTACCAAACACAATCAAAGACGTTCTATACAATTGTGTTTCCAGCTTTGTGGTAACAGTTTGGGAAACACCTAACACATCTAACTGGAAACCTCGGTTCTACCAATATGTAGATATGTATATTTTAAATCAGCTTCTTTTTTCTAATTAGCACAAATCACACAGGTTTCAGGGAAAGTAAACCTTTTATACTCTATAAAGTTTTAAACATTCTTAATCAAATCACAAGTACAAGGAGGCTTTTCTGTAATAACAAGCAACTATTGTTACTATTGCAACTGTTGCCACACATTTTATTTTACTTATTTTTATTTACTCTTAATTAAGGAAGAATAACTTGATTTTTGATGTGTTACTCGCAGACCTTTATGCAGTTTATAACTGAAACTTTACAAAGAAAGTACCGGAAACTTTACACTTTATACCTGAAACCTTACACAGGAAATCTTTTGAACTTTATCCAATTTACACTTAAAAACATAATAAATCAGTTTGTACTTGTACACACTTTATATCTAGGAACTGAAACATTTTATAATTAGAACTTTTTTATTAATATCTAGAACCTTATTATATCTTAGAACTTTATTCATACAATTCGTAGATTTATACCTAAAACTATGCACTAGTAATTACACTCAGATTTTTACACACTTTACAATACTTCATACATAGAAACCTGTGCAGTTTATACCTACAGCATTATTGAATGTGTGTCCAGAATTTTAAATACTAATCTTTTTTTACGACTAATACTTTTAACCTAGAAAGTTTGCAGAGTTTGTGCAGTTTGAGCATAGATCCAGTTTATATCTAGAAGCTTTATTCCAAATCCCCAAATTTATACATATAATTTGTTGGTTTGTACTTAAGCTTCGTGCACATCACACTCAAAACTTTACACAATTTTCACCATCCTTTTATCTAATAATTCATACCTATAACGTTGTTTATAGCTAGAGTTTTACAATGTGTATACCCAGAAATTTGTTATACCTAGAACTTTATATGTATACCTAGAATTTTACAATTTACATGTAGAATTGTTTGCAAATGATGTGTAAACATTTACAGGTTATATTTAGAAACTTACTTACATATATTTATTGAAAATGTACACACTTTACACTAGAACATACATTTACACAGGAATGTACATTTACTTATTAAATCTGCTGTTAAATTGATAGTTATACCCCAAATTCAAGAATTGATACCCAAAAATCAAGTTTATACTTAGAACTTTACAGTTTATTCTCAGAAATGTGTCCAGTTTAAGGATAGTATCATTCAATATGAAGAACAAGCAGACAAGAAACTGATGCAAATTTATTTAAATGGTGCAAAACTACAAACCAAAAACAAGAAAACAAAACATAATCTGATTATGAAGGACCGTGAAAGACAGCAATAACCATGGGTGACAACAAGAAAGATACAAAGAATGCAGTGAACCGTGAGTGTATATATATACACAAGTGTAAATGACTGGGAATATGAATCAGGTGCGGAATGTGTGATGTGACATGTGACAGAGCAGTGGGTTGTGGGAAATATAGTCCAAGTCCATAATTCTGACAGAGCAGCTCATCTAATGTGTGGCTCCTAAAACGGAAAGTTCTACTTTGGTGTTTCCTGGGCAGCCTGAAAAAAATAAACCAATGCTAGCTTGGTGTGGGTCTCTGGAAGTGCTGACCATCAATATGTTGATGGGAAATGAAGTAATTGGAGCGATCTTCTTCATAAAGCCATTGGGCAGGGGTTGCATGTGTGCATGAACAAGGCTGGAATAAAGTTCAAGGCTGAGGACAGAATAAAGATTTTTCATTCTCCACAAGGCAAAATAGAGGTGCAAGGACCTCAGCCAAGGAGGAAGACGATGCAATGTTCTCAGCTGAGCAGGAAGACAGAGCAAAGTCCTCAGCCAAGGAAGGTAGAATGAAGTCCTCATTCAAGCAACATTTGAAGTGGAGCCAAGTGGTGTAACAAAGGTAAAGCAAGAGACAAAGTGGCATGCAAAATGGTGATGCCAAAAACTGTACTGGTGCCCTCACATTGCTGGGAGGCAGGATGACACTGTCAGGGAGGGAAGATGAAAGTTTCAGTTGGATTATACAGCCAGCATAAAATTCCTGGAATGAATGCATGGCATTATAAGTGGCACCAAGTGGCTTGAACTTCTATCCAGAATTCTCCTATCCTGTTGCTCCTGAAGTCTGTAGTCAGGGAATTGAGGATTTGGGGAAATTGCAAGGAAACTTCCTAGACAGCAAAAAAATTTTATATTATTCATAGAGCGCTTTTAACAATGCACATTGTCTCAAAGCAGCTTTACAAAAATAAAGAGGTTATAAAGCTGTATAACAGAGTGTATATGTTTAGTGCCTATAGGTTTATACCTAAAACTACGTGCTAGCACAGCAATTACACCCAGATACTTATAGACACTTATACATCTTATTACACCTGTTATACTTCATATATAAAGATTTGTGCAGTTTATATCTGGAACATAATTGAATGTATGTTTGTGCAGTTTGTGCATAAATATAATTTATAACTAGAAGCTTCATTCCAAATCTCAAACTTTATACATACAGTTTCTACTTAAACTTTATACACATTATACTCAGACCTTTACACACTACCACCAAAATTTGACATCATTCATACCTATAAAGTTATACCTAGAACATTCATTTATACCTGGAAGTTTTACAGTTTATATTCAGAATCTGACTCACATCATGTATTAAAATTTACTGCAATGTACTCACTTTACACTGAAACGTATGTCATATCCTGAAATTTGTATAGTTTATACCAAGAACATTCTAGTTAACGCAACACTTTACAGTTTTTCTGCACAGTTTTTCTTCCAAATCCCAAACTATATACATACAATTTGTAAGCTTGCACGTAACTTTGTGTACATTATACACCAGAACTTTACACCAGAATTTTACATAGTTCATACCTATAAAGTAAAATATTTTAGCTAGAGCTTTACAATTTTTAATGCCCAAATTATTATAAGTTATACCCAGAACATTTGAATTTATACATAGAATTTTACACTTTATACCTTGAATTGTTTACAATGGATGTGAAGAACTTTACATTATGTAAAGAAGAGTTTTTTTTTTATTATATCTAGTGAAAATATAAGAAGCTAACACTAGAACACTCTTCATATCTAGAAATTTACATATCATAATTTAATTTGTACAGTTTGTACCTAAAACATTGGTGAATTTACTGAGATAATCAGCTTTACAAAGATAAAGAGGTTATAAACTTGTATAAAAGAGTGTAAAAGTTTAGTGCCTATACCCTTGTCCCTAATGAGTGAGCCAGTGGGGACTGTGGTGAAGGAAAAACTCCTTGGGATGGCATGAGGAAGAAATCTTGAGAAGAACTCAAAAATGAACTGGTTCATCTGGATGGCACCTTTCAAGCAACCTGTGGTTCTGCGGCTTTGTAGCAGATTGTTGGTATTAATTACAGTCCAAATCCATCCTCAAAGATCTTGAGTTGTTTAGTAACTTCATGGATCAATAGGCTGTTGATGTGGAACCATCTCCAATTAAAGTAAAGGTGGGGCGTCAGAATGAACAGAATTCAGAATTCGAAAGTCTTTTCTGTTTTGAAATCGTACACAGAGATAAATACGACTCAGAGTTGACCTGGAGCGCTCGCCATTGCAGACTCTGTACTGCCTACACGCTCTGAGCTTTCTCCTCTCTTAACTTCCTTTCAGAGAGAAAATCAAATTGACAGTTTTCATAAGGCCAGGTCTGATGGCTTACAGTAAGCACGCATCAAAGTCGCACGCCTCGCCTGCCTCGGAGCGTTACACGACATGACAAGCGTTAATAACACATTATTCCTGTTTTGAATTTCAATCGTGCTGAGAGCTAACGTTTCGCCTTTGGACGGAGAAGCAGAGTGTTTTCCTCACGGTTTATGATTCGCACAGTCGAAAATGTCAGCTTTGATGTTTTCCTCTGCTCGCTGCAAGAGTCTGAACACGTTCGTTCATTAGCGAGCTTTAAATGCAGAGGTCACGTGATCGTGCCGTTCATACGCGGAGTTTTAGACGCTTCCATTGTCGCGTTTTTATTCTACGTGTAGCGAGAACGTGGCGTTACGTTCACGTTCGTGTTTATTTCGCCGCCTAGGGAATGTGATGTCATGTGATCACGATGTTCTGGAGAGATTTCAGGTGTGTTCATTTAATCACCTGGGAAATCCATATGTAATATATAAAGCCGAATAAAAAAGTGTATCCGACACAAGTTGGCGTTTGTTTCACGATGCATCATTTCAAACATATTTGCATCAGTAAAACTATTTATTTATATATACTTAATAATAGATGCGTTAGGCTCATTATTTAGAAAGTGGAAAATAATTTGTGAGCGATATTTTACACGTGGGTCGATTTCTCCTCGTTTCTCGAGCGCGTTCTCTCAGCACCGCTGCTGCTACGTGAACATGACGTTTCACAACACTGAGAGTCCTGAGAGTCACATATACAGGTAATACTGAATACAGAAATACAGATTACCATGGCAGAGGTAGAGCTGCATGTTCCTGGGGAGCTTTGTTTTTTTTGTTGCAGTTTTTTTTCCGAAGTACTACATTCTTTGCATGTGTGTATGTTTGTATGTGTGTGTGTGTGTGTGTGTGTGTGTGTGTGTGTGTGTGTGTGTGTGTGTGTGTGTGTGTGTGACTAGCGTGTTTCTCTACATTGCTGTGATAATATTTAGCAGGTGGCTATAACAGGGTTATAACAGCAGTTTACTGACTGGTTATGAAATATAGTTACAGGGTGGGAGCGAGAGCATTTTCACTTTATTCGGAAAGGCGGCGTGAGCGGAGTCTAAATGTAAAGTTTACACAGCAGCATGTTCTGAGGAAACTCTAACACTGCCCACGTAACAGAACCACCAAGAAAAAACAAACAAATGTGTAATTAAGAAGGAGCACAACACGAAGTTTCAGGACGCAACAGCAGAAGCTGAGGTGGAAATGATGCTCACATTAACACATTATCACTGCAATCTGGATTCTGATTGGTCAGAAGGTGTTGATTCATTTTCTAGCCATTTGTTTCTATTCGCTTGTGAACAAGTCCAAGGTTTTGGATCAACATAAATTAACAAATTATACTTGTTTACTAAAAACGTAGTAACTCGCATTTTCCGTTCACTTGATTCACACATTTGGTTGGAGCTTTTGACAGACAGACAGACAGACAGACAGACAGACAGACAGACAGACAGACAGACAGATAGATAGATAGATAGATAGATAGATAGATAGATAGATAGATAGATAGATAGATAGATAGATAGATAGATAGATAGATTGGAAGTACATGATGATTATATCAGTACTATCAGGTGGACAATGGATTATGGTGCAAATGGATCCCACTGGTTCAACAAGAGGAGAAGATGGTGGAGCTCTGCTATAAAGAGAATGTAGCAGTTTGGAGCTTGAAGTTTTAAACCTGTGCATGAAAAATAGTCCCAGTTTATAAATATAAATTGAGCAACTCATGAACTTTGAGGATGGATTGGCCTGTAATTAATATCCTAGTCCACTACAATGGATCAGGAACACAAGTTTGCATGAACAGTTCTGCATTTAATCCCCTATCACTGAACTGCACACCTCAACAATGATGGAACTGTAATGAATGGACATGCAATGATGAGGATGGATTCCGTTTTGAGTTTGGTTCCATTTAACCCTCATAAGGTCTTCGTTTCCTGTTTACAAATCTGGTCTTTGGGGTCTATATGACCCCAACAATTGATAGAGAAATTATACAAAAAATATAAATTTTTAATTATACAAATAATATATATATTTTTTGTTTACTTCTCATCTATTCAGTAATGCTGTGTTTTGGGAGATATTAAGTACTTTTGTACCTATTTACCACACAATTCCTCAACTACACCATAAGCTTGCATATGAAATATTATTTTTTTATGAAAAAATCACTTAAATGATGATCTAAATTTCTGATTTATGCTGGATTTATAGATTTTTTTTTTGACAAATGAAGAAAAAATATTGAGTTTTTTTCACATTTCCCATTCATTTCAATGTGGGGTCATATTGACCCCGAAGACCAGAAGTGTAAAAAATCTTTTTACATACCTTCAGAACAACCGAATCAAGCCCAGTTTTTTTTTTGTGTGTATAGATAGATTATGTAGGAAAAGTCACAAAGTATTATTCCACTCAGATGAAGGGAACCCTTTTTTTTAATCAAGGAAAAGTCGATTGGGGTCATATAGACCCCAAGGACCGATTAAAGGTTAAGGTTTCTTCCTTATGCCATGTCAAGGAGGTTTCTCTTGCCACAGTGACCACTGGCTCTCTTGTTAGGGATACACTTATAATGAACAAACCTATATATTCTTTTATACCTTTAAAACTTTGTAGAACTTTTCAACCGCTGTATCTCTATAAAGCTGCTTTGGGACAATGTCCATTTTAGTTTAAAAGTGCTCTACAAATAAAAATGATAATGTCTTGATTGATTCAGTTTTAACCTTTCCTGATAGCAAGACAAGCTATCGAGCTACTTCTTTGAGTCTCTGCTGAGAGAATGACCGTTTATAGCTGCTATAACGAACACAAGAACGAGAACTATGGATGTTTCACAACATTGCTTTCCCATATAAGACTGTCAGGGATTCACCCTGCCACGCCCCCCTCTGTAGCTGTCAGGGATTCACCCTGCCACGCCCCTGTCTGTAGCTGTCAGAGATCCACCCTGCCACGCCCCCCTCGATAGCAGTCACGCTGCTTCCCAAGATTACCGACAGCTGTGGCTCATGAAAGATCAGACTACATAAACTCACGTTCTTGAGTCACAGGCTGTCGGTCGTTATATTGTCAAGCTGGACAATCGCGTGGCTGCTCGACCGCCGGCTGTATATGCGAATTCCACTTCCGACTTGGATTACTCATTGCCGAAGGCTTTATGGATTATGCTTGGGACATTCGAACTCATAGCGGGCAACGCGTATCGAGCGGATGTCTTTGTTTGTTGTTTTCAACGGCTTATGAGTGTTTTTGTGTTGTACGGTTGTTGAAATAAAAGGACAATGATCGGACTATATCGGCTTCCGCGTCTGCAGCCTGACAAAGACCATGAAATTAAATTTTTTGTTTCTTACAAAAAACCTGCAAACCATTCTTCATCCTCCATGTATGCACTCGAGAATGAGCAATCGTTTGAAAAGAAATCACAGAGAGAATCTTCTCATCTTTAGTCTTTTTTATGACACCAACAACCAATGAATAATAATTTTTTTTTTTTACCACAAAGACCCTTAACACACAGTATTACCAATAATCCACTGAGCTTCGGCTGCTGAAAAGTGACCTATGCATCTAATATGCAGAATCGCTTATTTAAATTCAAAGGACAACTAGAAAATAAAGCTTCTTTACACAGAGGAATGTCTGCTGCCCTTGAACATTCAAATACTCACAATACTCCCTCTTTGCTGCTAAAGCGTTTGCATGACGCATGTCCTCAGCCATTATCCATGACACATAATGCTGTCTTTGTTCTGCGATGACTGCAGTCATGTGGGGATTCCAGCACACTTTACGCTAATAGCACGATGATGTTCGATACGTATTCAACTTCTTTGAACTTTTTGCATTTTGTCACGCGACAACTTGAAACACAACCAATTGACTTGAATTATAGGTTTGAAAACAAGATCATGGAGACTGTGGAATGATTGAAACAAGTATTGATAAAGTACCAGTCAGGGTTTCGGTAAAAAAAAAAATATATTAGAATAATTTTTATGTTTTCTATGGTAAAAGCCAATCAACTCATAAAATGAAAGAATGAAAAGACACCAAAAGTCAGCTCTAGGGTAATGGGGGCATTTATCTGAAAAACCACAAAATTTAAAGATAACTCTGGAAGAGTTGGAGATTCAAAGTTCAGACGGGAGAAAAACGTTGCAAACTCACAAAGCAAGAGGATTTCAATATATTTGAAAGATGGATTTTGGAGAATCGGCAAATGTTAAAAAAGTCCTCAAGTTTGCAAAACTCCAACATTTTTTAAAGTATATTTGGTAAAACACAGCTACATCTGTCTGTGAGCATCATGGATGTCTGATTTGGTAGCTGAACCAAACCAGACCAGTTTAAGATCTACACTGGACAGACTCAGTGATGGCAGAGGAGAATTGTTTCAGCAGCTCCTGTGGCAGGTTGGATCTGGGAGTGGTAGCTCAGTAGTTAAGGTGCTGGGTTACTGTTCGGAAGGTCGGGGGTTCAAGCCCGGTTATTCGCCAAGCTGCCACTCTTGGGCCCTTGAGCAAGGCCCTTTACCCTGTGTGCTCCAGTGGCGCTGTATCATGGCGGACCCTGCGCTCTGACCCCAGCTTCTGAGCAAGCTCAGATATGCGAAGAACAAATTTCACTGTGCTGTAATGTATATGTAAGAAATAAAGGCTATTCTCTTCTATAATTTCCTCAGTTGGCGAAGGAGGTCCAACCTCTGCTGGGCCTTTTTAGCAATGGAGTAAATGTTATTGTCCCACCTCATGTCCTGAGAGATGGTGGTACCCAGAAACTTGAATGACTCCACTGTTGTTACAGTGCTGTTCATGATGGTAAGTGGGGGAGTGCTGGGGGATTTCTCCTGAAGTCCACGATCATCTCCACTGTTTTGAATGTGTTGAGCTCCAGGTTGTGGTGGTTGCACCAGACAGACAGCTCTTTAACCTTCTGGCTGTAAGCAGACTCGTCTCCGTCCTGGATGAGGCTGATGACTGTAGTGTTGTCTGCAAACTTCAGGAGCTTGACAGAGGGGTTTATAGAGGTGCAGTCATTTGTGTACAGTGAGAAGAGCAGTGGGGAAAGAACACAACCCTGGGGAGCACCAGTGCTAATAGTGAGAGACCTGGATGTGAGTTTGCCCAACCTCACTGATTGCTGCCTGTCTGTCAGGAAGCTGGTGAGCCACAGACAGATTGGTGTGGGCACGGAGAGCTGGGTCAGTTTGGCTGAGAGAAGGTCAGGAATAATGGTATTAAAGGCCAAACTGTAGTCTACAAACAAGATCCTTGAGTAGGTCCCAGGTCTGTCAAAATGTTGCAGTATATAATGCAGTTCTATGTTGACTGGACAGGCAAACTGGAAAGGATCCAGCAAAGGTCCAATGATGTCCTTCAGGTAGGCCAGGACCAGTCTTTCAAATGACTTAATGATCACAGATGTAAGAGCAACAGGTCTGTAATCATTAAGACCAGTGATTTGGGTTTTTTCTTGGGGACCGGAATGATAATGGAGCATTTGAAGGAGTAGGGAACTACACACAGCTCCAGTGAACTGTTAAAGATCTCAGTGAAGATGGGGGCCAGTTGGTGTCTTGTACTTGGTGATGTTCCTCAAACCAGACCATACTGATTCTGGGTTGCTGGGTTGTTGGCTACAGCTTTTCAGCGTAGGTTTTTTTAGCCAATCTGATCTCCTTTGTTAGTTTGTTCCTGGCCTGGTTATACAAGATTTTATCCCCACTTCTGTAAGCATCCTCTTTGTTTGAGTTTCCCAGTAAACCACGGTTTATCATTATTAAATGATAAGAATGATCTTGTAGGGGTGCACATATCCTCACAGAAACTGATGTATGAAGTTTAGTCTCCATGAGCTCGTCCAAATCGGTGGCTGCAGCTTCAAAAACACTCCAATCAGTGCAATCGTAGCAGGCTTGTAAACCCTGCTCTGCTTTATTAGTCCACCTTATAACAGTTCTTTGTACAGGTTTAGCTATGACAGATGCACCACATACACATAATCAATGATATGGTGGACTTTTCAATAATTTATAGAAGGTTTGTAGAAGGAGTCTCCAGTGTCAAAGCTTAAACAATCAGAGTGGTAAAGAAACAAATCTCAGGATCCAGATGTGGCTAATTGATATAGAAAACCTTCAGCTGGAACTGCATCCATAATTTATAATATATAATAAAAGAGGGGCAAGTTAAACCGGGACTTTTGTAAACTGGACTTTTCAGTTTAAAAAATAAAAGAACAAATTTCAAGGAGTAAAAAACTGAATTTATTTTTCGACATCCTCTTCTCCTTCTCATTTATACACTTATCCCAGTGATTAAAGAATCTTATGACAGACTGCTTCACTTCGTCATCAGACAACCACCACAACCACCATGGGATCATCAGCGATGGACATACAGCCATCTTTAAAATGTGTTCACCGTGCAGCTGAGAGTCTCATCACCATACTGTGCTTCTGTAGATATCTGCGGGTTTTACAACTTTGTTCACAAGAAGCTCTTTACCACACGCTGTTCAATGCAGGGATTAACGTCTTAATTAACGGTCTCTGGACTGGCCCTCGACACGTGCGCTGCCATCTGCAATAGGACACGCTAGTCACTTATTACTGCATATAGTGCTGCCATGCTAGCATTTATACCTTAACAATAAAAGTCCCTGTTTGACTTGAACGCCTCTCGGATATAATATTAACCTGTACGGGGTGTGTGTGTGTATGCAACAAAACAGATGATTAACCTTATGGAAATATAAAAACTACAAAAAAAAGTCCTGGGAGAGTGAATACTTATGCATGGCACTGTATACGGCGATGCATGCTAGGAGAAGAGATCCAGCCCATATTTTCAAGTGAGTCGATGATAGAAATCTGGCTGCAGCATAATTGCCTCTCTCAGTGTGACGCTAAGGAAGAGCTCTGCCCGAAATGATGTATATATCTCATTAAACACACACGCAAACACACACACACATACACACGCGAATGATTGATAGGGCAAGAAAAAAACAATGTGAGATTTACTTTAAATAAAACAGTACAAACGCAGACGTTCGATGGTTGGAGATTTTCCACGAGTTGGATGTTGATGTTCGATATCCCTGTTTAGCCGAAGGTGGATTAAAACCCTGGAACTTGTGCAGTAAATATAAGATAAAAGCTCGAGGCTCGAGATTAAGCTTCATCTAAGCACTTATCTCCGGCAGACAGGTGCTTCAGCTGACACAATTAAAACTGCTATTTGAGGCAATTCTTTTATAAATTAGCATATCGTTGGTTATGCACTGGAGAGATTCCGCTTCAGATTGTAAAAGTCCTATGAGCAGTCTTCGGTTTTCCTGACGCAGCTTACTGTCCTGATAGCCTTTGCAATAATTTGTCAAAAATAGTGTATTGATAGTATGAAACCATACTGTAACACCTGGAAATATGATAAGTTCGGCAAATGATGACATGGTACATCATGGGAGGAGGTGGCAGGGTGGTAGGACTTTGGATTGGATGAACGTTGGTTCAAATCCCGGCAACACCAAAATGTCACTACTGGACCCCTGTAAAAGCCCTGGGGGAAGTGACACGGTAGATTTTTGGTTAAGATGATGGACTGATTGAAAGGTTGTGGGTTCAAATCTCAGCACCACCAAGCTGCCACTGCAGGGACCTCTGTGCTTTTGAAAGTATTTTCAAGTAAATTTTACTTGTTCAGGAAGAACAATTGGTGAACCATATACAGGGACTTGGACATGAACATGGATGCCCAGCTTGGAGATTACAAAACTGTGTTTCTGTAAATAGTGGTCACACCACCCAAAGCTCCTACAATGAACACATAGGCATTAGGGCAGCTTCAGGGTGGCATCATGGAGCAATAGAAGAAGGTCTGGTCTAATGAATGAACAATTTCTTTATCCTCATGTGGACAGCTCGGTCTTTGCAACTTTGTGAAATTTAGCTAGAATTTGACATGCTGATGATGTTAGCTCCTGAAATCATTGCTAGGCTAACCTAGTATTAGCAATAAAACCGGTTAAAGATTAAACCGGCTATGAATGAGATCTACTTTTTTTTTTTCTTCAGGGTCTCCACACCTGATTGTCCGTCTACATATCACTCTGTCCTCTATGAGGTGATATGAAATTGTTTCTAGACTATCTTTGTTTTGAAGGAAGTTCTTCGTTTATCTACATTTACACACTATCACCTTCAAAACAGTCCCCTTGCGCAGCAATAAAGCGCCTCCCAGTCTTCTTCTGGAACTTTTCCTGAAAGTCTTCTTTTCGAAGGGTGTCAAGCAACTTTTGTGATTCGTGCCAGATCTCAACAACTGTGTCAAAACGGCAACCTTTGAGCAGGATCTTCATCTTTCTTGAAGGGGGTAAAGTCTGCAGGAGCCGAATCTGGTGAATAGGGAGGGTGAGATCTTGTGGACTGTTCTCCGACGATCATCATGCACGAGTTGTTGAAAAGTTTTGACATTTTCTGGGGTTGAGCCCACCAAAGGTCTTCCTCAACTAGTCGTCTTCCAGTCAAGTTCCTCCGATCTTGACGCACGTGTTCAACTTGGAAAATCCTTGGTGGGTTCTCTGAAGGCCTTTTTTCTTGGAGTTTAAATTAAGTAATAGCTCAAGTATGTGATGTCAGGAACAGTCAAGAAATTGCTGATTACACCAAAATTATGGAGAGGGTGCCATAAAAAAGGGACTATTTTATAATATTATTGTATATCTACACCTATCAGACATAACATAATGACATTATAACATTATAAGAGGTGAAGTAAAGAACACTGATTATCTCTTCATCATGGCACCTGTTAGTGGGTGGTACTAGTTTTTTAGCAGCAAGTGAACATTTTGTCCTCAAAGTTGTTAAAAGCAGGAAAAATGGGCGTAAGGATTTGAGCGAATTTGACAAATTGCGACGTCTAGACGACTGGGTCAGAACATCTCCACAACTGCAGCTCTTGTGAGATGTTCCTGGTCTGCAGTGGTCTATCAAAAGTGCTCCAAGTAAGGAACAGTGGTGAACCAGTGAAAGGGTCGTGGGCGGCCGAGGATCATTGATGCACGTGGCGAGCGAAGAGTTCCTGTAGCTCAAACTGCTGAAGAAGTTCATGCTGTCAGGGTCAGGACTGGCAGCAGAAGGGGGACCGACACAATATTAGGCAGGTGGTCATAACGTTATGGCTGATCGGTGTACAGTATATTTTATGTTCAACACAAACTGCCCGTATTTCCCATATATCTTATATAGGAAGGTTGATAAGTGCCAGTTTGAAGGATTTACAGTAGGCACATAACCAGTGCTAATGAAAGAGTTAATTATATTTAGAACAGGTTCAATTACTTCTGGAATTATCTGTTTAAGGAAACATGTAGGTAAAAAAAATCTAAAATACAAGTTAATGATTTGTATGTAGAAATGAATACATTCACTTGAATAGGAAACTTTATAATTGGTTGTCAGTTATAATTACACTGCTCTTTACAGGATTGTTTATCAAATTGTTGGGATCTCAATGAAGTCTGAATCTTTCTCATGTATTCAATTTTATCATAAAAAAAGTTCATAAAATCATTACTACTCATTAATGGTGTGCATGCGAGCGCAGTGCTTTTATTCCCTGTTCATTTTGCGACCGGTGCTGAATAAAAATCTAGGATTATGTTTGTTTTTTTCTATAAGGGTGGAGAAATATGCTAATGAGCAGCACTAAGAGCTTTTCTAGAACTCAGGAGATTCTCCTACCATGCTATTTGAAATACTGACAATTTAGTTTCATGCCATTTACGTTCTAATTTCTGAGTGGTCCGTTTCTAAGGTGTGCGTATGATCGTTATCTACATAAACACAGCTAAATAATGTGGTGTACCTGGGAAAGAACTAGGACCAGGATGCACAGTAGGTAGCATCTGAGCCGGTGGAGAAAGTGTGATGATCTGGGTGAAGTTCTGCTTGGTAGCCTTGATTCCTGGTGTTCATGCGGATGTCAGTTGGATGCAATATAACACCTCCTGCTGTTACACCCCTTCATGTTCCTTTAGGCTAGTTTTCTCTTTTAGCATTATGAAGCTCCCTGCACATACACACTGCAAGAAGCTGTTCAGGAACAGTTAAAGGAACATGGCAAAATTCCCCAATTCTCAATTCGATCAAGAGGTATGCCTGAAAACCATGATCTGATCCAAGGAGGCTCCACTTTAAAACTTACAGGACTTAAAGTATCTGGTGAGAGATACCAAAACATAACCTCGGAGAAGTTCACGCCTTGAAAAGGCGGACCTACCCAACATCAGGCTGCTGGTTTTACTGGTATGGCTGATCAATTTATTGATAAAAGACAAAATTCTACCATTTAACACAGGAATTCAAACTCCAAAGCATTTTGTCGATGCCTTTTAGAACAAACTTGGGGTTTGTTTGAAGGCATGTTCTGTGATTTAGACTATAAATAAGCGCAGATGAAAACAAACACTTTATAACACTCTTTTTTTTTTCACATTTTTTATTCATTTTTTTTCTTATGGAGCCACGAGGAAGAACGTGTCCTGCATTTGCATCTTTTGGTACTAATATGAAGTGACACGATCTGAGCTGGCGGGTTAGACCAAAAAAATTAAAAATAAACAAATAGATAAATAAATAACTGTATTATTCATTGTCGCAATCAGTACATACATTATGAAACATATTTTTTCAATGTTGTTATGTTGCAGACTGATACCACAATCGTTTACTCTGATTTTTTTATTATGATTTTTCAAGTCCTTGTTGTGTCTTTTTCAAGCTGTTTTCTGCCATTCTTTAGGGCAAATCCTCTCAAGCTGGGGCAGATTGGATGGGGAGCGTTAGTCGACTTTCAGTCACGTCCACGTCTCTCCAGAGATGTTCAATAGGGTTCAAGTCAAGGCTCTGGCTGGACCACTCAAGGACATTTAGTCGTCTCTAAGCCACTCTTATGTTTTTTGTTGGCTGTGTGTTCAGGGTCGTTGCCATGTAGGAAGGTAAACCTTTGGCCCTGAGCGCTGTGAAACAGGTTTCTATTTAGCAAATCTCTGTACTTTGCTCCATTCAGCTTTCCCTCAACCCTGACCAATTGGCAAGTCTCTGCTACACCCCCACAGCATGATGCTGCCACCACCATGCTGCACTTTTTGGATGATTTTGGGCAGGTGATGAGCGCTGCCTGATTTACTTCAGACATAATATTTAGAATTGAAGCCAAACAATCAATCTAACCAGAGAATCTTTAGACCACAGTCTGAGAGTCCTTCAGCTAGCTTCCAGAGAGCCATTCTTCCATAAAGCCCAGATCGGTGAAATAGCTGCAGTGATGGTTGACTTTCTGGAACTTTGTCTCATCTCCACACAGGATCTCTACAGCTCAGTCAGACTGACAATCAGGTTCTTGGTCACCTCTCTCACCTCTCTCACTAAGACCATTCTTCCCTGATTGCTCAGTATTCCACATTTTGTCCCATTTGCTTACCAGTTTCTCCCAAATTTTGAGGTCAGATATCTATAGCAGAAGCTTTTCCAACCCAACCCATGTAAAAAGTAGATCTTCATAAAACTAACTTTGTGAACAGGAGCATTATCCTGCTGGAACAGGTTTGGATCTCCTGGTTTAAGTGAAGGGAAAAATTCATTGATCCTAAGATAAGAAATGTTGTATGTGTACCTTTGGTGTGGGCATAGATAGATAGATAGATAGATAGATAGATAGATAGATAGATAGATAGATAGATAGATAGATAGATAGATAGATAGATAGATAGATAGATCAATAGATCGATCGATCGATCGATCGATCGATCGATCGATCGATCGATCTATTTAAATGCATGTGCCATTTCTATTTAAATTCCTCCCGAATAAAAAAGAAAGAACCCTCGCTCTCTAAATAATCCCATTCCATCACTCGTTACAAATGACACGTCGGTTTGACATGAAAAGCCATCCGTCTTTTGTGGTGCGGGGGTTGGGGGGGGTAGGCAGACAAAGAGGTGTATTCCTGAGGTAAGCTCTGCTCTAAAACACAAACACACACACACACACACACACACACACACACACACACACACACACACACACACACAAAGCAGAACCCAGGTTTATAGTTCTGTCCGTCTTCATTTTCTCATCAGTCGTATTCCGCTTTAACGTGACAGAAGGCGCCGCTGAAGATTTCTGCAGGTTGCCAGTCCGTGAGGTCATGATGATTCATAGCAATTTAATTGGGATAATGTATAAAATGAGTCATGCTCCGAGGCAGGAACAATGACTCGCAGCTCCGGCAGCCTCGGCACAGATCAATGTTTCTAACCTCCGTTCCACAGAACATTCTTTAATGGATCCCCCAGGGATCTTCTCCTCTCCTCTCCTCTCCTCTCCTCTCCTCTCCTCTCCTCTCCTCTCCTCTCCTCTCCTCTCCTCTCTTCTTCCACCTTTATTTCTTTATTTCAATGGGTCCATCTGTAGTCCAGGCCTTTTAATTATCCACCAGAGGATCGAAACAACCTGGTCACAGAATGTTGTATTATTTATTTTTATTGTTTGAACCACGCTGAAAACAATACGGTTTTAGCCGATCACCTCGTTTCCATTTTGAGACATATGTGAGTTTATGGTCCTTGTGATAAGCTGAGACGGATGGAGGACGCGGCGGAGACCCGAAATCCCGCCTCGTCTCGTCTCGCTCGTAATTCGAATGAGAAACGAGAGCAAGTTCGAGATTATCAGCAGTTACACGCTTTTATAGCGGCAGACGATTGGCTGGAATTAATGAGGTGTTATAATGATGATATGAAATAATACAGATTTACAGCAATAACCGCCGATTTTTTTAATCCCCCTGAAACAGGGGAGAGAGGTGAGGCAGAAAATTGTTAAGCTTGTTATTTTTTATTTTTATTCGTGTGTGTGTGTCTGTGTGTGTGGCCACATTTTCCCATTATTTCAGCCTGGAAATTAAAGCAATAACTCCTTCTAGCATGTGAAATGTTTTTTTTATTATTATTATTATTATTATTATTATTATTATTATTCTGGTCGAAATGCATCTTTCTGATGAATCGATTATTTTTGGCTCGTTTTTTTTACAACAGCAGATGTGCTGAATATTTATTCAACTCGTTTAAAACGGTATTTAAATCCGGTTTCAGCGCCGGGTTCGGGTACGTGTTCAGTCGTTGCAGATGTGGGAGCTCAGAGGTTAAAGCTCCGGGTTACTGATCAGATGGTTGAGGGGTCAAACCTTGGTATTGCCAAGTTGACACTGTTGGGGCCCTTGAGCGAGGCCCTTCACCCTCTTCCCTCAAGGGGCGCTGTATCATGACTGACCCTGCACTTTGTCCCCAGCTTCCTAACATCATATACAACACTGCAGTTCTACACTGTGTGTAGTTTATACAGCTTTAGCAAACTTTGCACTTAAGAGACAAAAGTATGTGGACACCAGATTCATTCCAAAGGTAAACTTTATGTTGTAATGAGGAGGGGGGTCTTTTTTTTAGGTGTCAAATGTACATTAAAGCACAGTGAAGTTTTTTCTTTGCATATTTCAGCGACTTAAGGAAGCTGGGGTCAGCCATGATAGAGCCCCCCCTAGAGCACAGAGGGTTAAGGGCCTTGCTTAAGAGCCCCAAAAAATGACAGCTTGATGATACTGGGTCTTGAACCTCCCTCGATCTTCAGATTGGCAAAACAGAGTCTTAACCACTATGCTACCACTTCCACTCTTCTCATTCAACCACAAGGACGTCACCAGAAATTCGACTGTGCTCGATTGTATAGCACAAAGGGTTAAATCTCCTCATGAACACTTCTCTGAGGCCTGAAATGAAACCACATTCGAAACTGATATCAAACATTTCATGATCTACATGAGCAACTAGTTCACCTTTCAATGCCTCCCAGATCAAGATCATTCAATGTGGAGGGAGAAAATTTTAATAAATTTAATATTTACACTGTACCAACAAAAGTATTGGGACACTTGACTTTTCCAGCCGTATGTGCTTCTTTCTCAATCTGTTACCACAAAGTTGGAGGCACACATGCCTGTTGAATTCTCACTTGACTTGAACCACGAGACCCAAACCTGTTTCGCATGACACAAAGTGCAGAAAAGCCAAGTGAAGATCTCCTACAATGGGTTGGAGTGGAAGATCTTCCTGCTATAGAGAGATGAATGTAAACACTGAATTGGAACACACCCCAAACCTTCTCACCTCACCTACATCAGTACCTGATGTATTATCTGGCTCGATTATCTAGTGGAACCTCTTTCCAGAAGAGTGGAGGTTATTAGAAGAGCAAAGATGAAATGGGATGTTCACAAAAGAAACACTTATAGTCAGGTGTTTATAGACTTTATCCATATAGTGTATATACAGTATATTTGCTGTCTGTTGAGGGTAATCCCTATCTGACGCTCACCAGCTATGACAAGTCACGTGCTGTGTGTTTTCCTTCTCCTCGGCTGTGGTGATCGTATCAGCGTGATAAAGCGTCTCCTCAAACAACAAGCATCAATTATTCATCCGGGAATCGTTTGAATATTCTCGCTTCTCCTTTTGCCAAATTGGATTTGCGTTTCATGCTGACGTTATAGCATGACGTTGCAGTTGTTTTGATTTTCTCCTCCTTCCTTCCTTTCTACAACTCCGTTTTAGCGTTGTGGAGAGTTTTAAGTGGATTATGATCATCAAAAATTAGAATAAAGAATAATCACAACATGATATCCTTTCCTTTTCAGTGTGCTGATTCATTATAGACCTTTTCTTTTCATATGAACCTCTGTAAGGGTGAACAAACCACACACACACACACACACACACACACACACACACACACACACACACACACACACACACACACACACACACACACACACACACACACACACACACACACACACACGGAGGTGATGAAAAACCTGAGCGGATTTGCTGAAACCTCACTTTAATAGTACTGCAGGAACACAGCACCAGGAGATACCTTTAGAAATCCATAGCTCTGCTCTCTTTATTACGCTTCGACGGCCATTAAACGGTTCCCTACAGAGCCGTACAGGTCTAAAGATGCTTCTCTGACTGAGGCTCCACAAACCAAGGCCTTAATAAACGCTCCCTGCACCCTGTATTCATTAACACGCTTTGTTCCTGCGCTGAACTCCACACATCCTGCCACTTGGCTCCATCATTGTTCTCTCAATGAGAATTTGTTATAAAATGGTATTTCAGGGCTTTTTTTTTTCCCTCCATTCCGTTAGACAAGAGCCCGTGATTGGAGTTAATCTCACACTTTCACTCCGCTCCTCATTTGTATTTCAGATACGAAAAGGAAGAAATTATCGTTCCAAGGTAGAAATTATATTGTAAGGACGGAGCGATTCGACGGGTCATCTCGAGCCGAGAGACGACGAGCGAAACAGATTACTTTCTTATTGTCCAAAAGCATCGAGAGAGTCGGATCACGAGCAACGGGCCGCCATTATCATGTCAAAGATCTCTTCTCGCTCATGTCTATGATTCCATTAAGTAGAAGTGTAATGACAGAATCTGTCTACTCTTAAAGAATATATATAAATATATTAGGGCTGTCAATCCATTAAAATATTTCATCGTGATTAATCACATGATTATTACGAGTAACTCACGATTAATGGGGGCTACTGTACCTGTATTGGGATTTAAACCAGAAGTGGGTGTGGCTTCTTTTATAGAAACAGGTGTATTTTGGTGTCTGAAAGGTAATGTTTTCTGTATGAAAATACATATAAATATTTACAGTATGAATCTTATTTAGGATTATTATTTTTTATTTGAACAACTCGGTTATTATTTTAATTAATTCAATTTAATTCACATTTTTGTACCACTTGCAAAATCCCGACCATGAAATATAGTCGATATGCATATCCAAAAAAAGATTACTTTATTTTAATACTACAATAAAAAAAAACACCCTTATTAAACCCTCCTATAATTACACTGTATATACACTAATTATCTTCTTCTTCTTTCGGATTTTCCCATTAGGAGTCTCCACAGTGGATCATCCGTCTCCATCCCCCCCTGTCCTCTACATCTGCCTCTTTCAAACCACCTACCTGCATGTCTTCCCTCACCACATCCATTAACCTCCTCCTTGGCCTTCCTCTTTTCCTCCTTCCTGGTGGCTCCATATTCAGCATACTCCTACTGATATACCCCATGTCCCTCCTCTGCACATGTCCAAACCATCTCAATCACACCTCCCTCACCTTGTCTCCAAAACGTCCTACATGCGCTGTCCCTCTAATAAACTCATTTCTAATCCTGTCCATCGTCGTCACTCCCAATGAAAACCTCAACATCTTCAGCTCTGCTACCTCCAGCTCCACCTCCTGTCTTTTACTCAATGCCACTGTCTCTAATCCATACAACATCTCAGGTCTCACCACAGTCCTATAAACTTTCCCTTTCACTCTCACAGATACTCTTCTATCACATACAATAATTATAATAAAGTATAAAATACACCCAATTCAAGCAGAAGAATAGGGGAAAAAATTCAGAGCTTTTTATATTGAAATATTTCCAATCAATATTTTTATTTGATCTCCGATATCCAATCAAGCGTTTTCAGCTGGCGTTACACCGAACGTACTGACGTTTACTCCATACCAGGACTCGTGAAACTCAAAAACTCCTGTTCTGATCTGTGTATATGGATATGTAGGTACCAACAAATGTACTGACCTTCATTTCAATCCATATCTTACAAACTAAAAAAACTCCTGTTATCATGTCTACATGTGTTTCTTCTCTGTCTGAGAACCTTTTATCATTCCTACGCTTGAAAATCAGGAGAAAAAAAAGGTGGTAAACAGCTGTCTATATGCATGTTTGTATTTACTTTGCAATACACCTCCTCCTACGCCAGCGTTCGAGTGCCATTATGTGTATTTCTTCCAGAAAACGATGGACCATGTAGAAGGACCATGTGAACAGAGCGAGTCATGATTCCACAGTGTTGCTATCTGAATGAGTCAGTTTGTGTGTTAAATTAGCATTTCAGTCAGTTGTGTTTACTCAGCACTGTGTGTCGTTGGATCACGGCCACTCACAGAAATCCTCGGTGCTTTTGGACGCCATACTCATCTCATGCCTCATGCTTTAATACATTTAACGCTTTATTTATGATCATCCATGTCAGAGACAAGCTGTTCTGAAGATTTTTTATGTTAATTAGATGAATTCCTTTGGTAAAAAAATAAGGCTTTGCATTAACGATGAGTGACGTAAACAGCTTTCTGAGGATCGGGGTTTTTTTCCTTTCTTTCTTCCTTTTCCCGGAGGTCTGATCTATTAGCGATATTATTCATTCGGACTGAATGGAATCAGCATTCTCCTTTCATTGCACTCCATCAACTGGCCCCCTTATTACAGCACATTAACCACCAATTATGCACTAATTAAAACAGAGCAGTGGACGGAGCCAGTGCAAGGAGCAAATTGATACATTTGTTGAAATGGTTGCCTTCGAGATTGACAGAAATGTATTTAAATAATACTGCAAGTAGTGCTGTGGCTTGTGAAATAGGATTTATATGAGTACTATGATTTATCTGACATTGTTAAAACAGAAAAACTGAGAGGGGAAGAACTGAGTCTTCTGAGATAGCTTTATAAAGACCAATGAGGTTGCTGTGGAGGGTCAAAGTCAGGAACCATGAGGATGGATTTGGACTGTGATTAGTGAATTAGTAATTGTGAATCTGATTTCTTTCAATGTTTCTTCCTCATACCATCCCAGAAAGTTTCTTTTTATAAAATGAAATTTTATAAATAAATTAATTTATGATGCTATAAAGGGGAAGGCCTTGCACATTTTAGCTATCCTAAAACGCATAATGTGTCTATTACAACGGCATGGCTTTGTAGTAGAAGAGTCCGGGTGCTAAACTGACCACAATGCAGTCTTTCATCACTTGAAAACATTTGGTTCATATGAAATAAAAACAAAGAAAATGACAAAGAAGACCCAGGACTGTTAAGCACCTAGACTCCTGAATTTACCATCAATGGGACAATATCCCTCTTCCAAATCTCCAGCAACTAGTCCACTCAGGTCCCAGATGCAAACAGACTGCTGTTAAAAGAAGTCAAAATGCTATCCAGTGCCAATGATGCCCCAATACCAACTTTTTTTGCGATATGTCGCAGTCATCAAATTCAAATTAGTCTTTTTTTTCTTTGGTCTAGGCTTTATTTTGAGTGAAATATGGGTTGATGAGATTTGCAAGTCAAAGCATTCTGCTTTTATTTACATTCTACCGAGTATCCCAACCTTTTTGGAATAGTTTTTTTTTGTTGGAATTTGGGCGGTGGTAGCTCAGTGGTTACTGTCAGAGACACGTCGCAGGGCCAGATTATTGTCAGTGAGTGTGGCTGGAAGGACCCAAATTGCAGGACGCAGACCAAAGTATAATTTAAACAGACTTCAAGAGAAAAAGGGCAGACCAAGTTCGAAATTAGACACTCCATAATCCCTCTATAGCCTCAGGAGTTTCCTCAGCTGTTTGTCACAGTAGTTTACATTCCTCCCTGAGCAAATGAGGACATGTGGAGGAAGAGATTGAATGAGTGGTTCATGAATTGCAATCTGGATCTCTTGAAACACCCGGTTGTATTCTTGGAGATTTTAATAATTGCAGATTGGAGAAATCTTTGGGTGACTTCAACCAGTATATAACCTGCCCAACACGTAAGGATACAATTTTGGATCTGTGTTATGGTTCGATTAAAGGAGCTTACAAGCCACTTAGTAAACCACCGTTGGGAACCTCAGAACATAATATGGTGTTACTTAAACCACGGTTAATCAAGATGAAAGATTGGTCTGAAGATGCTACGCTACAGTACGGAAAATATAGATTGGACTATTTTTCTGGATTCTGGCTTGATGAAGTAACAGATGTAATTTGTAGTTACTGTATGTCACATTTTAAAACTGAGTAAAGAGAGAAATTAGGCAAAAGATCCAGAATTTCTCTAGACCCCCTGCAATTTGCATATAGGGCTAAGCGAGAAGTAGAGGATGCAGTAGTAACTCTTACACTTGACACTCAGCACTCGGATAAGCCGAAAACGTTTTGCTAAAGTACTTTTAATTGATTTTTCATCCGCTTTTAATACCATCCAGACACACGTTTAAATTAAAAAACGTATTAATGAATTCGGGTTGGATTTTAGTTTCTTTTGTACAGAGATTTGAGGTAAATGACAGGTTTGCTGAATGGTTGGTATCTACTGGGTCACCAAAAGGATGTGTTCTTTCTCCTTTATTATATATTTGGTACACAAATGATTGTAGTTTCAAAAATATGTATATTATAAATGTTGCTGATGATTGGGTAATTGTTAGCTTACTAAGTGAGGAAGACTTTATGTTTGGTCTTGTGGTTGCTGATTTTATCATTTGGTGTCAGAATACTTTTTTAAAACTTAACATTCTTAAAACCATGGAGATGCATATTGATTGTAACTCTAAAATGAAATCTATTCAGTATAAGCAAACATGGTTTGATGGATTGGGAAATGAGAGTTCGAACAGTATTTGGGTTCTGTCCTGGATAATAAATATTTTTTTTTACTTCAAATACTGATGCTTTGTGTAAGAAGGGCAGCAAAGATTCTTCTGTTGATGGAAACTAAGGTGATCTAATGTGGATAAAACACTGCTGTGCATGTTTTACAGATCCTCTGTTAAGTTCGCTGTGATGTGTTTGTTTAATTCTTTAATCTGAATTGGATTGTAACCAAGGAAGTCAAATTACAGTGAGATTTTGGCAGGTTTTGGATAAAGCCCAGAGCATTTTGTTAGATGATTCCTACCCTACGTACCGAGAGTTTCACCTTCTTCCTTCTGGCATCTTTTCCTCAGGTATCAAACTCTTAATAGTAAAACAAATCTTTTAGACATTTATTTATCGCCTCATCTATAAAGCTTATTTAATTGAAAGTCAATATTGTGTGTTTGAATTGTGTTTGAGATGTCAGATGTCTTGTAATATTCTTTTATCTTCTTCTTTTTTCATGTTCTACCGTTAAGGGTCTCCACAGCAGATCATCTCCATACCCCCCTGTCCTCTACATCTGCCTCCATACCCCCCTGTCCTCTACATCTGCCTCTTACAAACCAACTACCTGCATGTCTTCCATCACCACATCCATAAACCTCCTCCTTGGTCTTCCTCCTACCTGGTGTCTACATCCTCAGCATTCTCCTACTGATATACCCTATGTCCCTCCTCTGCACATGTCCAAACCTCAATCACACCTCCCTCACCTTGTGTATGCTGCCACCAAATTGCCAAATAAAGATGAACTGAACTGAATCATTAAGAGCGTCCTGACTGGTAGCATCACTTCCTGGTTTGGAAACAGCACCATGCAGGACAGGCAAGCCCTACCTTCCTGGTGCGGTCACCTGAGTGTACCATCCGCATCAAGCTCCCTGATCTGCAGGACATCTACAGCAAATGGTGCCAGACCAGGGCCAGGAAGACAGTGAAGGACCCCAGGAAAGAGCTTCTGCTTTTTAAAGGCAAACACAGAAAGAATGAGGAGGAGCTTCTTCCCACAGGGCATTCGTAGTCTAAACCAGGAAACACCCAACACCTTGTACCTGGACTTTTCTCTCTGTTTCACTTTTCCATCGTTGCACAATTATTTTGCACAAATTGCACAACTGTCACTTTAACACTGGACTGGCACATAGACACTTTAGTGACAATCACACTGGGCCACATTAAATCTGGACTTCTAGCAATATCTGTCAAGTACAGTATACATCCATCCCTTATGTCTAATTTGTCCATATAATAAATATGTATAATTATATATAATTATTTATTTGTACTATTTTTTTAACAAATTTTTATACTTAATTTATACTTTGATACTTTACTTTTATTTTTATTTAAGTTTTTTTATGATGGACAGAATCCTTTCACTACATGTTGTACTCTGTTGTACACTCTATAAATGTGTATGTAAAAAATACAAAAATTGATTTTGAAATAAGAGACTATACAGAACTGTGAGGGTCCGAATAATTTGGATAGCAGTGTGAGAGGTGCATAAGGTCATCCACAATGCCGGTCGCGGTGTGAACACAGCGCTCGGTGTAAAGGTCCATGATAGAGATAAGAGAGACCTCAATAATTTTCTCAGCTGTCTTCACTATCCACTGCAGGGTCTTGCGATCTGAAAAGGTACAATTTTTCTAAATGATGCAGCTGCTCTGGATGCTCTCGGTAGTCCGTCTGTCGAATGTATTGAGGATGGGGCTGAACAAAGATGTTAAGAACCATGCTGTTGCTGTGTAAGGTGGAGAAAATTGACCACATAATCACAAGTCTCAGATAAATAAGTTCAGAATTGAAAGCACATAAAAATTAATAAGTCGGAAGTAAATGCAAGAATATACACCGACCAGCCATAACATTATGACATTATAACATTCTGAGTGAAGTGTAGAACACTGATTATCTCTTCATCATGGCACCTGTTAGTGGGTGAATATATTTATTAAGCAGCAAAGTTGATGTTAGAAGCAGGATAAATGGGCGAGCGTAAGGATTTGAGCGAGTTTGACAAATTGTGATGTCTAGACGACTGGGCCAGAGCATCTCCAAAACTGCAGCTCTTATGGGATGTTACTGTCCTGCAGTGGTCAGTATCAAAAGTGGTCCAAGAAAGGAACAGTTGTGAACCGTATGGTCCGATCCAACAGACGAACTCCTGTAGCTCAAACTGCTGAAGAAGTTCATGCTGTTGATGCTCGAGGAGTCGCGACTGTTTTAGCAGCAAAAGGAGACCAACACAATATTACGCAGGTGGTCATAATGTTTTGCTGATCGATGTACAATGGTGAGCAAGACCTGAGTCCAGTTCCAAGTGAACTCAAGTAAAAATCACTAATAAAAACATACAAGTTCCAGATAAAGACATCCCTAATCCCTAATCCCAATTCAATTTCCAAGTAAGTAAAAGCAAAGTCCCAAGTTAAAATAGATGAAAGACATATAGACAGATACTATGGCAAGTATCACAGCTCAAGTCCTGAAATTAAGAGCAAAAAGCTTCATTTAATTTCTAATCATTAAAATTATTTACATAGTGCTTTCAGTAACACAGAGACATGTCCCCAGTCACAATTGCAAACCGACAAATCCCAAAAGATGTAGTCCAAGAAATCCAAAAAATCCAGGTCCTGAGACCAAACATGAAGACAAACTGTCAACTAAAAACCAAGAAGTTTAAATTTAAATCCCAAATAAGAACAAAATACGTCTTAATTTAAATTCTATGTGAGGACAAACAAATCCCACATAAAGAGACATCAGTTTTCACATAAAGTCAAGCAAGTACTAAGTCAAATTTGAAATGAAGACAGATAAGTCTCAATTAAAGGCAAAGGAATTTCACAAAAAGTAAAAATGCTCATTTAAAGACAGACAAGTCCCAAAGCAAGTCCCAAAACAAGCCTCGTACGCATGAACCTGAACAAAAAGACGTTTCAAATGAATATAAAAAAAACAACTGAATCCAAAGAAACACAAATTCCAGTCACAGTCCAATAAACATGACAAAAGACAATTCCTACACAAGAAAAAAAAACTACATTTGCATTGCATTTATTCATTTAACAGATACAACAAGCACCAAAACATCTCACGACAAGCGATTATTATAAAATGAACTGAATCAGGTCTTGCGCTTATAGTGACAAGATAAAAAGAAAAACCAAATCTGCAGTCAAGTTCACAGTCATATCTCCAGTAAAAGCCTATTTCCCTGATCGGATCTTTGCATGGAGGTCGTCTCTGAACGTTCCTGGAAACTGACCAGGCATTGCTTGTCTTCACATAGGATTTGTTTGCTGGACTTTGGCAAGCAATACATTGCAATCCAAATTTGTCCATTTATCTGGATACAACTGTTTCAGGTAAACAACCTGCGGCTTTAACAAAGCTCAGTGATGCATTTCTTGATCTCATAGGGTGAAGACAGCCAAGTTCCTTGCCAATTGGAATAGTCTACAGCAGTGGTCCCCAACCTCCGGGCCATGGACTGGCACCGATCCATGGGTCAATTAGTACCTGGTCGCACAGAAAGAATACATAAGTTACATTATTTCCGTTTTATTTATTATCTGATTCTGAACAATGTTTGATTTAGGAAAATAACCAGATTCTCTCCTCCACATCTGTCTATGACTCACTCTTGATGCATGTCATGATGCCTCGGTCACATGTCTTACCTCCATCCACTACCTTCTTAAAGGAGCTCCGGCCGCTAACACATAATACATTCAAAATGCGAGCAAAATGAACAACAACATCACAATGGATTCATGTTTATTATTATATTTGGAAAATACCAGTTTTTATGGTCGTATCATTTTATTTTGTTGTATTTATCCGCCACACCTTAAAGGCCGGTCCCTGAAAATATTGTCTGACTTTAAACCGGTCTGTTAAAATATTGTGCAACATTAATCCGATCCGTGGCACAAAAAAGGTTGGGAGCCACTGATCGACAGTAAATATATATATATAAAATTGTAATTGCAGGTCTACAATCTTGTCCCTGACGTCCGTTGACAGGTCTCGGCCAGGGTGGTAAAGAGGTTTGAATAGAAGGAATTGATTCTGTAACAGGTGTCTTTAATACACATAATGAGTTAAGATTAGGAGTTCCTTCCTGAAGAGACAAGACTAATTTCTGTGCCTCATGGGCACAAAACCTGTGTGGGCATCAGAATCGTGGCTGCTTGGTACACGATCAAATACTTATTTCACTCGATCAAATACAAATTAATTTAGAACTTTTATTTTTTTCTAAATTTTTGGTTGATACACACTCTCTCTCTCTCTCTCTCTCTCTCTCTCTCTCTCTCTCTCTCTCGCTCTCTCGCTCTCTCTCTGTTAAAATAAACCTACCATTAGAATTCTAGATCGGTTGCAGCATACACAAGGTGAGGGAGGTGAGATTGAGATGGTCTGGACATGTGCAGAGGGGGGACATGGGGTATATCAGTAGGAGAATGCTGAGGATGGAGACACCAGGAAGGAGGAAAAGAGGAAGACCAAGGAGGAGGTTTATGGATGTGGTGAGGGAAGACATGCAGGTAGTTGGTGTGAATGAGACAGATGTAGAGGACAGGGTGGTATGGAGACGGATGATCTGCTGTGGAGACCCCTAATGGGAGAAGCTGAACGATGATGTGCTTTTGTTTGTTAAGATTTGATTAATAACAGTAGCTTTTGTAATCAAGTCTCATCAAGCCACAAGGTCCAAATTTAAATCCAAGTTCATGAAATTGACTGCATTTCAAGCTTATTTTTTGTTAAATCAACAATCAAAACATACATCTATAACACCCAAATTGTATGGTTTTTCCAGGTTTCCGATTGCACCCCAGGCCTTCTCACCTGAATCTGCACAAATCTTCACAAAATCTAGTGGAACATCTTCCCAGAAGAATAGTGGTTATTATAACAGGGAAATGGGAACTAAACGTTTGTCCATATCGTGTATTTACAATGAATGAAAATTCAGCTGCACTGTATAACAGGGTTCATTCATTTCATCTTGCAGTTTTTTCTTCTTCGATCAACTTTTTGCTTATGCTAATATTTCTTTCCTTTTTTTTGACTCACACATTGTTTTCTTTTTCTTCTGAAAAATTTGCATCAACATTAAAAAACCGGATGTACATTGAACTTGGAAAGGTTTGTGAAAATAAAGCTTTAACATTCTTAAGAGTGCCTGTCAATCATGACTCATTGAACGACTGAGTGAGAACCATGTGATTATCATCTTTAAGAAAAAAAAAACAAAAAACAAAACACGACACACACAGATTACGATACGAGATAAAACGACTCTCAGGTAAACAGAGATTAAAGTTCAGATGGTGCGATTAGTAATTCGGCATAGCTAATCTCGCTCTGTAGGATCCGCTTTTAAAATATTCACGCCTCAACACTCCGCTAACCTCTCCTGGTGCGTGCAGGAAATAATTTGTGGGGTGAAATGAATTTGCACACGGCGTCGCGGAGCGAAGCTTTCTGCCGAACGGAGAAGGAAATCGCATGCTAAAATGCAAACTAATCAGCTATTAATGCATGTAAATGTCAAGTGAAAAATAGCCCTACTTTCAAATGTTTTTTTTCTTCTTCTTTCTTTTAAAGGAGCAGGTCTCATTATATTACCTGTGCAAATGTCAAGTCCTGCGATGGTGAGTGAGACGGTGCAGCTGGAAAACGCAGAGAAAGGACACGAGTCGAGCTGAAAACACTTCGCCGGGTTAGTTTGTGACGGTGTGCAAAAGCCCGGAGGGGATTTGTTCTTTTGTTAGCTGGATTTTGTGTTCCCAAGACTTGCATGGGTTTTCCATGAAATGTGAAATTCTTTTATTTTGTGGTCCTCTGAAAAACAACGAGCAGAGCTGCAATCTTGACTGTTTTGATTTAAACAAGACGCTACAATACGTTTACACTGCTGCGTTTAGTGGTGTAAAGTGTTTGAGAGAATTGTTACTGTACTGTAAATAATTTTTTGCCTATTTTCTAGTTTAACTGAGTATCAAAGACATAAGCGACTTTTACTCCCTACTCAACTATATTTAGGATTCGATACAAGTTTCGAGACTGGGGCGCTACAGATCCGGTCTCTGTTGCTGAATGTCCTCCCTTAGACGCCTTCAAACCTAGAAGTAGAATTTTATAATGGCAGACTGTCCAAATTCTCGATGCACAATGTCGAAAAAGACGATAAGCATGCACTTAGTCGAGCTGCAGACCTGCCTCGTGGAGGTGATGGCTTTTCCACTGTGAAGACTGTTGCTTCATGTCAGGGTCGTACCTGTACCCCCACGTTTAGTCACCACTAACAGTCCTTAACATGAAGGACGGGTCGTCCATGGAAGACTGACCGAGTTCTTGGCAGACTTCCACACAGTGTTCCTTCTGCTCCTGGGTCTGCATCCTGAGGGCAAACTTGGCAGCGGCACGTTTAAATCGCACGTGAGAATCATCTTGACTGTTGAAACAAAAATGGCAGCAGCGTTGTGGATTGTTCTCATCAAAGTTGTGTTGATGTTGAGGACTGATGATCATCATGCACAAGTTGCCGAACGGTTTCGGCATTTTCGAGGGTTGAGCTCATTGAAGGTCTTTTCCTGTTGTCTTCCAGTGATGTTCTTCTGCACTTGAAACACTGCGAACGACATTCCAGCATCATCGTAACACAATGACTTATGAAGGTCGGTGCTCCCTGTGACTATGCATGCAGCCTTGTGCTGTTGGCATGTCACAAAACTAGTCTTGAAACTTTATGATACCACCTCATTTATGTACTTTTCACTTTTTATATTTTGCACCTCTTTATAAACATAACTTTAAGAACTTTATATAACTTTATTCCCCCACACGTCTACACACACAAACTTTGTCTATACTTTCAATAATGAAAATATGACAATGCAACTAAGGACAAATGATGATAAACAGAATGAGGAGATTCACTTCTCACATCTTCTGGTCCGTGTCGTGTTTTTTTTGTCACGTGACTTCCATAATTATTGTAACAATAATGTCACGATTCAGACCAAAAAGACTGTGAACTATTGCATTGTGTAGCGTCTATGGGAACGACTCAATTCTGTTTCTCGCACACGACCTACGGGGATTTTGCGATGCTTTGCTCGAACGCATCCAGTAGAAAATCCACGAATCACTCGTTGAGACGACTTGTTGTTCTGTCCAGTGACATTTTATACAATTATAAACAGTTTGGAAAAGAACCAGATGTGGATGAAAATGTCAGGGGCCTCAATACCTCTGTATATTGTGTATATTGTGTATTTTTTTTTTTTTATAATAATACAAAAATGCAACTGTTTACGAATTTTGCTGTGATAAAAGAGGAATAAGCGCTCGAGAACGAGATAATCAAGATAATCAACTTCCAAGTAGATTACGTTTCTTGTTTCATTGCATATTTATTCAAATTCCTATTGATATGAGTGTAATCCTGTCAGCTCTGCGTGTTGCAGTCATCTACAGTGCACCTTTCAGCTCAGTTCAGCAGATAAAAGGCAAAACAAAAGAAAACAAAACGAGGAGATACTGCTACGGTCATTAATTCCCCCCTGCCAAATGGCACTCGTTCTGGAGGACCTATCTGACAGGTCAAACGCTTTGCTCTTCAAAAAGTGCGCTCACAAATTGATCTGGATCTGCCTTTTATTCTGCCACGGCCGCATTAATATTTCCTGCAGCGAGTGTTTCCCCGGCAAAGTAAATACCAAACGTCTTTCTGAAACAGAGAGATGACCTTGGGAAATATCCCTAGTGGGGCGAGGAAGCATTCCGGATGTGTACGAAAGTGTTTCAGATCGCTATCGGCTCTGACGGAGCGAGATTAGCGAGGAGGAAAATGATGACGCCATTGAACTCACCACTGATCAATAGCTGATAGGGCCACTGAAGAAGTCCTCCAGGATCACCTCAAAACATGCAGAACGAAGCAAATATTTGCGAGACGGTTTACATTTCCGAAAGATTGATACATTAAACATCCAAAAATGTCTGAAACCGAATGCACAGAAGGTCCAAATTCCACATTTAGTCCCGAATTGCTCGTATAATTCCGGATGACGTTCCACTAGATTTTGGAGAGTGCTTGTGGAGATTTGTGTTCATCAGACATAAGGGTGTTAGTAAAATCGTGTACTGATGTGATTAAGAAGGTGAGGAGACCTGGGGTGCAGTCAGCGTTCACATTCACCCCAAATGTGTTCAATAGGGTTGAGATCAGTGCTCTATAGCAGACCACTCAAGATCTTCCTCTACAAACCATGTAAAGCAGATCTTTATGGAGCTCACTTTGTGCACATTGCCAGGCTGGAACAGGTTTGGGTTTCCAAATTCATATGAATGCAAATTTTTATTAGACAGCATCCAAAGACGTCCGATACAATTGTGTGCTTCCTGCTTTGCGATAGTTTGGAAAAGAATCAGATATGGCTGGGAAAGTCAGGTGTCCCAATACTTTTGTCCATATAGTGTATAATGTTTAATGCTCTTATATAGAATTCTACAACTTGACCCTCTGGAGTACCTGAAGTATCTAAAACATCTAAAAGTTCTAAACATTTTCTAGACAAGGCTCTCCAACTGAACCTCAGGAGAACATCAATGAAGTTCTTAAAGACTCTTAGAAAAAGCTTAGAATAGCACTTAATCCAGCATTTCCTTTCATGTTTCCTTATCTCAGTACTTCTACTTACATTTGTACACACTGAATAAAATCATGAGATACTAAACGAAGGTCACGGAATCGTAACGTGGATGCAGGGTTTAATCTATTTGATCACACACACAGTTTCCTGTACATTCTTGAATTTTTCATCTTTTCATTTTTTCTCATGGCTGAAATTAATCCAATAAAGTCAGCGGGTTTTTTCGTTTCCATGCTCCCCGGTGTGAAGAAAACATGCCCCAGTTTGCGCCGCCGTCACTTCAGGAGTGTGGAGATCAAAGTGATTTCCGAAGGACATCAAAAGGTTTCGCTTGTCAGACTTGAAAAGGGGTTACAGAAGAATTCCTGAAGACTCAGTTCGCCCTCACTTCCCGTTCAGACGTTGAAGGACAAGGACATCCTGAACAAGCTACAAGTGCGGAGTGACAGCTCCAGATCTGTATCTCTTCTGTTGGATTTACTGAAGGAACAATGCTAAAATAAAGAAATAAATAAAAGCAGAGGAGGTTTATCTTTAACTGGCATTATTCTAATCAAGATTAGAAGCAATAAAAGATAAACATTAGCGTTGGTAGCAATGACGAGGCATTAAATAAAATGAAACAAAACATTTTTGTTTATTAATCAAATACATCCTTAACGTAAACCAGAAATAAGATGAAGTGTGATGTCTTCATTAATTCATTTAAATAAATTAGAATTCTTTATTGTAATTATCTTTTTAGTCTTCGAGGTGCATCAAAATAAAAATAATCTATTTAAAAAAAATAAGAAATAAATAAATTTTATATATATATATAACATTTTATTTATTTATAATTATTTTATTTAAATTTTTATATTTTTTATATGATATTTGTTTTTTTAAATAGATTATTTTTCATTTGGAATTTTATATATATATATATATATATATGTATACATGCCCCTGAGGTTCCAGTGACCACTGTTCCTGCCCCTCTTCCCTCCGTGGATCTTCCTACTTCATCCAGGCCTGCCTCTGGATAGTGTCTTCGTTTGGAGGCCACTCTGTGCAGGTGGGGACGGTTTCTCTTCAACACCTTGGGAGGTTCCATAAAATTCCGGAGTAAGAACAGGAGCTTTGAGGATGGATTTGTAGTTAATGTCAACAGTCTGCTACACTGATTACAGTTTGCTTCTGATCATCAACACTGTACCTCAACATCGTTTATCTGTAATAAATGGACATTCGGTGCAACCCAGATGAGGATGAGGTTCCCTCTTGAGTCTGGTTCCTCTCAGGAATCTCGGGGGTTCCTTATGGATCTCGGGGAGTTTTTCCCTTCACCACAGTCGCCACCGGCTCGTTTATCAGGGAGAAACTTACACTTATAAAGAACATATTCACTTTTATTCACCACATTATCTGTGGAAAGCTGCTTTGAGACAATGTTAATTGTATTGTATAAATGCAAGTGTGTGTAGTATAAATATATAAGTGTGTAAATATTTCCAAGCATTTACTAATAGTGTTTCTTGGTGTTCAGCTCTTTAATTCCTCCTTCCTGGTGTCTCCATCCTCAGCATTCTCCTACTGATATACCCCATGTCCCTCCTCTGCACATGTACAAATCATCTCAATCTCACCTCCCTCACCTTGTCTCCAAAACGTCCTACATGCGCTGTCCCTCTAATAAACTCATTTCTAATACTGTCCATCGTCGTCACTCCCAATGAACATCTCAACAACTTCAGCTCTGCTACCTTCAGCTCCACCTCCTGTCTTTTACTCAATGCCACTGTCTCTAATCCATACAACAACTAAAAACTCCACTGCTTCTCTCCTAAACATCTCCATGCTTCTACTGGTATGTTATCTGGAGGAGGCACTCACTGGCTCCCCTCAGCTGGTTGCACCCTAAGCAACCGGCTAGTATGCCTATGCCTAGAAATGGTGCTGAGCATGACAATGCTCTGTGCACAAAGCCAACTCTGTGAAGATCCACTCTACATGGCGTGGATGATCTCCTGCTATAGAGCTCCGACCATATTGAATTCCTTTGTATGAATTGGAACAACATTGCACCCCAGGCCTCCTACATGAATGAATCTCCACAAACCTCCCCAAAATCTAGTGGAACACCCTCCCAGAAGAGTGGAGCTAATTATAACAGCAAATTGTAACTAAATGTGGAATGAGATGGAATAAAAAGAAGCACGTACAAATATGATGGTCAGGTGTCCACACACTTTTATCTATATAGTGTCTCTTGTACGTTTCACTTCTCCTTCACAGTGAGACAAACATCACTATTCATACAACTGAGCAGCTATGGGGTTAAGGGCCTTACACAGGGGCCCAGGACTGGCAGCTTGTTGTGTGTGGCTAGGATTTGAACTCATGATCTTCGAAGTCCAATGCCTTAACCAATAAGCTACAACCTACAGATGCTTGTAAGAAGATATGGGATATTATGTACTGCAGCTTTCTGTCTGTTTAGCGCTTCACATGTTCTCCCAGTGTCACTGTAGAGTTCCTCAGGGTCCTCTGGTTTCCCGACCTTGACTGGCTAGATTTCTAGTTTCCAGAGAAATTAATAAATGTAAGTTTGAAATAAAAACAATATAATATACTCAATTCTACTTTCAGTACATACAGTATAGTAATCCATGTACTAAGAAATGGAAACTAATAGATATAAAAGCAGTATCTAATGTTATTTGAGGTCCAGGGAAGCTGTTTAAAAGCACCACACTGCTCTGGACCTGTCAAACAGATGTTTTTACTCCACTAATGGGATAGTGTTCTGTGGAGAGGTGATTCAAGAACACGACTTGTTTGGTAAATCGATTGTTATTATTTTGCTCGGAGGAGACACAACACTGCACAGCGAGTGTGAAGCAAAGGCTTTCGGAAGGCGCAGTCAGAGTTCTGACCTCAATCCAGGTGAAAATCTGTTAAATCTGCGCTGAGATCGGAAAACAGGCCATTTCCTAAAATATACACGAAACCGAATCATGTTTGCAGAGGAACCACTGCAAGAAACCTTCGCTTCATTGACAGCAGATAATCAGGGTGAAGACTGGATCATGATTGGCTGGAAGTTCAGCGTTAAACACATGGGTAGTTTGCGGTCAGTCGAATCAGCAGGCTGTAACTGTACCCACGGTACCATCCAGTTCCATGTCCATCCAGAATGAGACAGCTGTTGGAGACATTTTCTAATGGCCTTACTGAGCTCCAGTGAGGAGTTTTTTTTGGCATGTGGTGGAACCTAAACAGCTTGAGACACAAGATGAATTTTAAGACAAACTGAAGTAGAAAATATTCAAATTAGAAACAGCACCAGATAACTCCAACAGCTTCATCATTAGTATGGATGCAGCATTTACATTTTACATTTACATTTGCGGCATTTAGCAGACGCTCTTATCCAGAGCGACGTACAAAAGTGCTTTGAGTCTCTGGTAATGAATAAATCTACACTGGTACGCAAGATTACAAACTTAATATAAATATAACCCTTAAATTCTACAAGCTTGGAAGTGCTACTTTAATTATTTCTGGAAAAGGAAGGTCTTCAGTTGTCACTTGAAGATAGTCAGGGACTCTGCTGTACGGACATCTAGGGGAAGTTCATTTCACCACCTCGGTGCCAGAACAGAGAAGAGCCTTGAAGTGTACTTACCTCTCATTCTGAGAGAAGGAGGTACCAGTCAAGCAGTGCTGGAGGATCTCAGACAGCGTGGTGCAGTGCGAGATGTGATGAGGTCACTGAGGTAAGATGGTGCTGGTCCATTTTTGGCCTTGTAGGCAAGCATCAGTGTTTTGAATCTGATACGTGCAGCTACTGGAAGCAAGTGAAGGGAGCGCAGCAGTGGGATGGTGTGGGAGAACTGATGTACATCACAGATGTACATCATCCACATACATTTAAACTTATGGCACTACTTTATCTCTGGGTGTGATTTCACTAGAATTCTAGATGTAAGCTAAATAAAGCATTAGTATGATCTATTCAGTCAATGACAGCTTTAAAGTGACCATGGTGTAAGGTGATAATCCACAGCTAGGTGTAATGTAATACACATGTTCTTTTACACAGACGCTGTTGACCAGATGCTGTATCTTTGTTATCTTTAATCTTAGTTCTTGTTATTACTTTTAGGTCCTTAAAGAGTCATTCCTTTTTAATCAGGTTCTCTTTTCGTCTCTCTCTCTTTCTTTTCTCTCTAGAAGGTAATACGAACAAAACCAGCCAGAAAACTTCTTGCCAATGTAACATAACATTTCATGATGAAAACTCAATAATATTATCAAATCAGAATTTCCAAGTGATTCATAAACTCACACACACACACACACACACACACACACACACACACACACACACACACACACACACACACACCTTCCTCTTTTGTGGAAGAACAGAAGAAAGCAGCTTGCTCGGGCATGATGCAATGTTTCAGGGAGGAATGTTAATCGCTCGGTTTCTCATCCGTCAGCGTGATGAATCGTATTGTTTCACCAATTTAAGCCTTTATCTCTCATTAAAGTGTGACATTTATTTCGCAGTCGTCTCTCGCATACCGACACCTAAAGTCAACAGCGCGAAAATAAAAACCAACCAAATGGCTGACGTTCCAATCAACACCGAGCCACGGGGCCCGAGCCGAGTACTAGTCATTTTCCTGAGTTCCCCAGAGACATTCACTAAATAAATTACCAAGTACAAGTTGTGTGTGTGTGTCGCTGACGGAGTGGATGGGAGATCGCCCCTGGGGCCGGCTACAATACGTCTGGTGCGTAAAAAAACTAAACAAAAACAACAAATGGAATAAAAACTAATTAAACGTCATTATTTTTATCCTGAGATGAAGCATTTTGCTAATGTATTTCACTCAGCGCATTTCAGAGTTATTACCAATGCTTGTATATCTTTCCATTTCACATGTTATTAGTGTTAAAAAATTAATTGGGATGGCGATTTCCATGCCAAACAGGCAGCTGAAACTGATTCACAAACACATATTTGTAAAGCAGCTGTATATACTGTATAAATAAGATGTGCTGATCATCCCATAACACATTTAGTCCTCTCTTATAATGAGCTCCTCACTTCCGGGAAGATATTTTACTTAGATTTTAGAGTGTGCTTGTGGACAATCCTACCAAACACACCAATAAATCTAGAACACAACAGCTGAAAAAAACAGAATCGGGGTGCTGCAATTGTCTGGGCAAAGTCCAGACCTCATACCGACTGTAATGCAGGACCTTAAGAGAGCTGTGCATCAACACATGCCTGCAAACCTCAATGAACCGAAACTGTAAAGAAAAGTGAGCCATAATTTCTTCACAATGATATGAGTGGTAACTGATTAAGTCATTGTCAGGGTTTCCCATGCCATGCCCCCTTTGACAGCTGTTGTGCTGAGGCTTTCTCGGCCACTTCCGGCCTTGATCTAAAACACCTGGGACTCGTTAACCACGCACCTTCATAAACTCCCTCTCTAGAGTCCCTCACCGTCCGTTATTGCACGTTATGCTGGTGGGACTCGAGACTCTCTCCCCTCGTGTGGACCGCGCCTCTTTCTCGGCGCACCGTAGATTATACCTTCACACTTCGGATCTCAATTCGGCTATTGTGGACCACGGATGTTCCTCTCCTGCTTCGGGTTCCGGTTCGGACGTTGTGGACCGCGCCTCTTCCCAGGCGCACTGCGGATATTCCTTTCCTGCTTCGGATTTGGGTTCGGACATTGTGGACCTCGCCCCTTCAGGGCACTCCACAGATATACATATACATACTATCCTCACTTTTCTTGAATAAAACCCACTTCATTGACCCGCTTCCGCCTCCGTTCTTCCGCGCCCTGACAGTCATACAGAACAACATAACATCAAGTTGTTCTTGCTAAAGGTGGTTTTGCAAGTGCTTATTTTTTCACACAATGCTTAATTTTGGCTTGATTTTTGTAATAACAAACAATGACATGCTATGTGTATTTGTTTATAGGAGGTAATATGTAACAAATTCTAAAACCTGACAAGGACAAGATGTTTTTTTATTTTTTGTTTTTAAGGCCATTTTAATACATTGCAATCCCACCACCTGGCCACTAGATCCAATCCCTTCAGCTACACTTCAGACTATTGCACAAGACCTTCTGCCCTTCATCTCCACAATCATCAACAGGTCCTTAGCATCTGGCTGTGTGCCAACTACCTTCAAGTGAGCAAGGGTTATTCCCATCTTAAAGAAACCTGCTCTAGATCCATCGTAAATAAAAAAATACAGACCAGTATCACTTCTCTCATTTCTTTCTAAAACTCTGGAATGCACTGTTTTTAACCAACTGCCTGTCTATCATTCACAGAACAACCTCCAAGACGCCAACCAGTCTGACTTCGAAGGGGCACATTTAAGAGACGGCCCTTTTTACTGTCACTGTCCTCATCCTTCTCGACCTTTCAAAAGCATTCGACATGGTCAACAATGTCAGGATACTCTGTATCCATGGAGCAGCATGGGAATGGTTTGCTTCCTACCTGGAAGGTTGCTCTTACCAGGAAACATGGAAAGGATCCACATCTGCCCCATGCAGACTTTCCACTTATGTCCCACAAGGCTCGGTACTTGGTTCTCTTCTTTTTTCCCTCTATACCCATTCTCTTCTTGAAGTCATATCCACACATGGGTATCCTTCCACTGCTATGCTGATGACACTTAACTTATCTTCTCCATCTCTGCCTAATACCCCACAGCTTTTGCTCGGATCTCAGCATGCTTGGCGAACATATCTTCATGGATGAGTGCTCATCACCTAAAACTCAACCCCAGTAAAACTGAACTGCTAGATATTACAGGTCAGGTCATTCTTTTCCAGGATCTCAGAAAAAATCTTCATAACTCTCTGCTCTCCCCTATAGCCACTGCTTGCAACCTTGGGGTAACTGTGGACAATCAACTGTCCATGTCCTCACATGTTGCTACCACATCACTAGTGTTTTTAACAAATCTACACTGCTCCCAATTAAATCTCGCACTGCAGTATCTGAGTGAACTTCTGTACCAATACGATTCTCAATGCCTTAGATAAAAAGGTGCAGGCTATTTGTTGGTGCCTCAAAAAATGAAGACTACATCAGGGGGAAGATATTTTTCTTATAAGGCCCCAGAATAATGGAACAGCCTTCTAATTAGTGTTCAGGATTCAGACACAGTTTCAGTGTTCAAGTTGAGGTTGAAAGTTTTTTATCTGTAGATTTGTCAAAGGTAAAGGTGCAGATCTGGAGGGATCATGGATATAGAGTGTTTGGTGAACTAGGATGTTTGTATGCTGTTGTCCACTCACTGTCACATGTGCACTCAGGTTTGTTGATGGTGGTGTGGTGGGTCGTCTCTTATCCCAGAGATCCCTCATGTCGGTGTTACCTTCTGATTCTCCCTTTTAGTTATGCTGCCATAGCGAGTCTTGCCGGAGTCCAAAACTGCACAGTGTCCTTAACTTTCATACAACAATAAAGAGACATAATTATCCATTTTCTTCTCTTCCTGTCACCCCTCTCTCTCTCTCTCTCTCTCTCTCTCTCTCTCTCTCTCTCTCTCTCTCTCTCTCTCTCTCTCTCTCTCTCTCGGTCAAGTTAAACATGCTCTTGAGGTTCCAGTGACCACTGTTCCTGCCCCTCTTCCCTCCTTGATTGGAGGCCATTCTGATCACCATCACTGTCCCCCGAAACATCATTTATCTGTAATAGCGGACATTTGGTGCCACCCAGATGAGGATGTGGTTCCCTCTTGAGTCTGGTTCCTCCCAGGGTTTCTTCCTTATGTCATCTCAGGGAGTTTTTCCTTGCCACAGTCGCCACCGGCTAGTTCATTAGGGACAAACTTACACTTATAAAGAAGATCTTATTAATTTTTTTTACCACATTATCTCTGTTAAGCTGCTTTGAGACAATGTTCATTGTTAAAAGCGCAATACAAATAAAAATGAATTGAATTGAATTCTTGCCTACCACTCCTGGGCCTTTGAGCAAGTTCTTGATAAAGGGGTCAATGAAATGCCTTAAATCTAAATGCATTGATGAGGATCTTCATACTGTCTCAGGGAGTTTTTTATTCACCCCAGACACCACTGAGCTTGCTCATCAGGGATAAACTTACAAGAAACTAACTTACTTAACTTAACTGTTGCAACTTTTTTAAGCTTGTTATCTCTGTAAAGCTGCTTTGGGACAATTAAAACCACTATACAAGTAAAGCTGAATTATATATATATATATCTTTCCACAGCGGATCATCCGTCTCCCAACCCCCATGTCCTCGTCATCTGCTTCTTTCAAACCAACTACCTGCATCTCTTCCCTTACCACATCCATAAACCTCCTCCTTGGTTTACCTTTTTTTCATTCTTCTACTGATATACCCCATGTCCCTCCTCTGCACATGTCCAAAACCTCCTACATGTGCTGTTCCTCTAATAAACTAATTTCTATTCCTGTCCATTGTCGTCAGTTCCAATGACAATCTCAGCATCTTGAATGATATATATATATATATATATATATATATATATATATATATAATAGCTTTTAGAATAGACAATGTGCAGCTGTGTAGCAGTACAGATTTACTTTCCTCTAAAAATAACTCAACATACAGCCAGTATTGTCTAAATAACTGGCTACAAAAATAAGTACACTCTAAGTGATAACAGCTGTATGTCGTGTAACGATGCACGTGTCCTATTCATCATGTTAATGATTCTGTCTGCTTGACAGGACCATACATATTTGTGTATCTTTATATTAGAGCAGTTAAAATGTGGTGCTTTGAGTCGATTCTCTCAAACTGACCACTGGATGTTCTACATGCACCTCATGGTAAAGAATCTCTGAGAATTTGACATTTAGAATTGTTGCATGAGTGCTGCAGCATTGCTTTAGAGGTTGTGGAAACAGAAGGTCTGCTTGTCAGTGTGCAGAAGGTACAAGACACAATTCGGTTTGCAGTCCGTAGACACAGAAGGAGCCTTTTCTGCAACTGGCTCACAAAAAACCTGTCCAAGAGCATAAAATACTGGAACCATGTCCTGTGGTCTGATGAGATTAAAATAAACTTGTTTGGTTTAGATGGTGTTCAGCATGTGTGGTGGTAGCATCATGGTCTGGGGCTGCATGAGTGTTGGAGGAGAAGTACCATGTGTCTAACATCCAGCAGCTCTGTGGAGTTAAAAAGATCCCTTCAACAACCTGTGCAGCTCTGCTGAATTCCAAACTCAGGAGGATTAAAGCAGTGCTACATAACAATGTTGTTCACACACAATATTCACACATTGAACACAGTTTTGACACGTTCACTTGGGGTGCGTTCACTTTTGTGACCAGTTATTTAGACAATATGTTTGTCTGCTGAGTTATTTTTAAAGGGCAGTAAATCTGTACTGATATACAAACTGCACATTGCTACTCTAAAATATATCCTAATTTTCTTTCTATACTATTGTCCCTTAAGAAGATACTAAAATGGTTGCTGAAATGTGAGGGGTGCACTTATTTTTGTGAGATACTGTATTATTTTCATCTGATCAGCAGGGTTTCATTCAACTTCATCCCAGAGACTCCTTCCATCTTCTCCTTTTTTCTTTTCTACACTTAAAAAAAACCCTCTTTCATAGCCATGAAAGTGTGACTCACAAATACATTTATCTAATCTCAGTTTGATGTTGAGAGAAAATAAATAACACACACACATACACACACACACACACACACACACACACACACACACACACACACACACACACACACACACACACACACACAGATTCCTTTGTTTCCCGTCACCGGGTTGCTTGGAAGTTTTTCGGTTAAAAGGATTCAGAAAGAAAGTTCTGGATTCAGATAGCAGACTCGGCGTTATATCAGCAACCCGAATCAATTTTGAGCTGCCCCAATTTGGCAAGATGTCAGCGGCTCGTAGGCGGCCGCGGGAGCTAAAATCCACTAATTCAGAGTCGGTAGGTTTTTAGGGACTGAGAGTGGAGGTGTGAAGTGGAAAGAGAGAGAGAGAGAGAGAGAGAGAGAGAGAGAGAGAGAGAGAGAGAAAGATAGGGAATAAGCGTCAGCCAATAGTCAGTCTAATACAAAAATAAAAGGTAGCAGCGGGAGTGAGATTAAGCTACACACTTTATGGATGCCAGATTTGGGCAGCGTGCAAAATTTCATAAACACGTTCACTAATAATAAGTCTGCAGCAATAAAAAACATTTTGAAAAAAAACCAGACGGGGCACTCGAGGGCGGTAACTATGACAGCTCCATTAGTGCAAATGACAGAGTGTGCAACCGCCTAAAAAATACCTGGCAAAGGAAAATAACATCAGCAGTCAGCTGAACTCCACTCGCTTTTATACTGATATTTATATATATATATATATATATACACACACATACTGATTATTATATTATTATATACTTATATACTGATGCTATATTCCTATACTGATTTTCTACACGACTCGTTCACACACGAGGATGTAAACTGAATTTAAAGAAAGCAGTTGATGCTATTAGGTTTACTGTAAAGGGACGTTAACGGAATGGAGTCTCCAGTGTCGGTGTGGTTTCCATAGCTACGACTCGTTCACATGCAATAATGTAAACTGAATTAAAAAAGCGTCAGTGTGGTTTCCATAGCGGCGACTCGTTCACACCGAATCGTATGACTGATGCTGAAAGTAAACTGAATTGAAAATTGAGCAGTTGATGCGGTAAAGTTTGCGTTATGGACGTTTATGTAACATTAATTGAAGGAGTTTCTGGTGTCTTTTACCTTGATTCGTACGGTCGATGGATGACATGAAATAAAAAAAATAAATAAAAAAAGGTTAAAGTGAATTTTGAGGTAGGGAATCATCTATGTAACATTTGAACGGAAGGAGTCTCCAGTGTCAATGCTTTGCGAAGGTCAGAGGTTTCCATTGCAACGGCCCATTCACTGGGAACTGTATAACAGATTTTTTTTCTGAGCTGTGATGGGAAACTAATCAACTCCAGGATCTCTGCTACATCACACACACTATAGATTGATTGATTTTTCATCACAGCTTGACACAGAGTGACTTATTTCTGATGATTCATTATTAGTATAATTGTGGTGAATCGGATGTCAGAGTCGGCTTTAGAAATCTGCAAGAAGGTTTTGAAGGCCGATGTGGAAGCTGACAGACACAAACCTGCTGGAATGTGATGGAAACCAGTAGAAATCTGATAAAAAATATTTTGAATTTAATAAAAAACCTTTAGAAATCGGATAGACGCCTGTGGGAATCTGATGGATGCCTGTAGGAATCTGATGGAAACCTATAGGAATCTAATGGAAAACATTATTATTTTGATGAAAAACCTTCTGGAATCTGACAGAACATCTATTAGAATACTTGTGAGAATCTGATGGAGCCTTTCATTATCATATGGAAACCTGCAGGAATCAGGTTGGTAGCTTAGTAGTTAAGTCATTGGACTTTAGATCCAAAAGATCATTAATTCAAATCCCAGCCACACCAAGCTGCCACTCTTTAGCCCCTGAGCAAGGCCCTTAACCCCATAGCTGCTCTGTTGTATGAATGAGATACAAGTAAGTGGCTGTGGATAAGGACGTCTGCCAAATGCTGTAACTGTTAATGACAGAAAAAGAAATGGAATTCGTCTGGAATCTGTGGCATTGGAATATCACAGATACAAAAGGTGAAACTTAACAGTAATCTAGTAAAATAAGATAATAATCCTACCTGGAAACCTACACAAATGTCATGTAGACATGCAGAAACCGAAGAAGTATGTGCAGGAATCTGATGGAAGCCATACAAGATTCTGCCTCTTTAAAATGAAACTCTCAAGGCTTCTGAACTTTTGTTTCATCAACAGTTTGTAAATGTTTACCTTTGCACCATGAGGCTACTAAACCTGAAAAAGAAATCTGCAAGAGGTTGATGCAGGACAGTGTGGAAACTGACAGACACAACCTGTTGGAATCTGATGGAAACCTTTAGAAATGTGATGGAAACATGTAGGAAAAAACGTCATTAATCTATTAAAAAACTGATGGAATCTGACAGAACATCTAATGGAACATCTGATGAACCTTTTCATCAATCATATGGAAACCTGCAGGAATCTGACAGAAACTTGCAAAAAAAGAAGTTGAAATCATTAGGAATATGATGTAGCAAGAGGCTTCTAAACCTGGAAAGCTTTAGTAATCTGAAAGAAGCTGATGAAGACGGGTGTGAAAGCTGACATACACAACCCTGGAGGAATCTAAACAAAACCTGCAGGAGTCTGATGGAAAGCTTTTTAAATCCAATGGAGACCTTCAGGAATCCCAAGGAAACATTCAGGAATCTGCTGGAAACTTGCTGGATGTCTGCTGGAAACCTGTAGAAATCTAATAGAAACCTGTAGGAATCTAATGAAAATCCTAATTATTCTGGCACAACATCTACTGAAATATTTGTTGGAATCGGGCTGACCCTTGCATTAAATCAAATTAACTTGCAAAATGGAAATGGAATTTGTGAGGAATCTGATGCCTGAGAATGTAATGGAGTCCTACAAAAATCAGATAACAATAATCTATAAAAAAGATATTAATTCTACTGGAGGAAGTTGTAGGAGAACATGCAGAAATCTGATGGAAGCTAAACAAAATTGACTCTTTAAATTGAAAGTCTCCAAAAGCTTCAGGACTTCTGTTCCATTAACATTTTGTAAATGTTTACCTTTGTACCAAGAGACTATTAAACCTGGAAAGCTGCCAGGTGACATCTCCATCTCCACATCCACTCAAGCCTGCAATGAAGGAAAGCTGTTTAAACAGTTGCTTATCCTTCTTCAATTTGAATGTGAAACATCTGAACAGACATTCGGTGTCAACCAGATGAAGATGAGATTACTGCTTGAGTTTGGTTCCTCTCTAAATTTCTTCCTCATACCATCTTAGAGAGTTTTTCCTTGCCACTTAAATGCAAAAATCCAGCCCTTACCTTAGAGTTCTTAAGTTTAACCATCCACATGGATGGTTACACTTAAGAACTCTAAGTGGAAGGGCTGCATTTTTGCATTTAAGTGTCCTTAACAATGATGGAACTATAATGAATAGACATTCTGGGTGACCCAGATGAAGATAAGGTTCATTCTTGAATCTGGTTCATTTTAAGGTTTTCCTCATCCTACCATCTTAGAGAGTTTTTCCTTGCCTATGTCGCCACTGAGTTTTGTTCATCAGGGCTACATGGAAACCACTTGGTGGATGGACTCAGGATGGCTCCACATGAAGAGCCACGAGGTTACTGTGAAGGGTTCAAATCAAGAACTATAAAGTAAAGGAACTGCATTTGCCCTAAACAGTTTTGCATTCGAGTGTCTATCAGTTAATAATCAGTTGAGAACCTCAACAACGATGGAACTGTAATGAATGGACATTTGGTGTCATCTTGAGGAAGAGCTTTGGGACAATATGCATTGTTTAAAATGCTGTACAAATACATTTGCCCTAAAGAGATTAAGGCCCTGGGTTACTGATTGGAAGGTCTGGGGTTCAAGCCCCAGTATCACTAAGCTGCCATTGTTGGGCCCTTGAGGAAGGCCCTTAACCCACTTACGTTCTGACCCCAGCTTCCTAATATCGCTAAAATACACACAAAGAATTTCACTGTGCTGTAATTTAGACATGACAAGTGAAAGCCTGGTAATACAAAGCTCTCAGGATCCAAAACAAACAACCCTCTTTACTCTGCAAGGCTTTAACTGCTTTCAATAGCAACAGAAACACGATTCAGACCCCGAGAAATTTGCATTTGTGCGTAATATTTTAACATAAGTCAACGTGGCTTTTTTTGTACATCGTTTTTTTTGTGTGTCAAGTTTCGCTCGTGGCAATCTTTTGGAAGAACGAGACAGTCGAGGAAGCCGGGACGTGGAAGCGAAATGGAGGTGGATTTATTCAGGTTTCATCACATTCTTTTAAATGAAAACGCAACCGATCTCAGTGGGTTTTCTTTGATAACCTGTTTGCAGATTGAAGCCCCTCCAGGGGCAAATGGAGTCTAAGGGTTGTGTCGTGTTCCTTTTCCAAACTCTTGCCTTTAAGCTTGGCCTTTGATTAGTTGACAAACATGTGTGTTTTTTTTCCCCACCCATGACCTCCACTTAACTCAAATCATTAGATACAGGCCAGGAATCTTCTTGTACCAAGAGGCTACTAAACCTGGAAAGCCCCCAGCTGGCAACTCCATCTCCATCTTTACATCCACACAACCCTGAACAGCAGAAACGCAGTTCAACAGCTACTTTCCTCTTTAGTTTGAATTTAAAACATCTAAATGGTCATTTGATGTTACCAAAATGATGATGAGATTCTATTTTGAGTCTGGTTTCCCTCAAGGTTTCTTCCTCATATCATCTTTGGAGTTTTTCGTTGCTTCTTTTGCCATTGGTTTGTTCATCAGGGGTAAAAGGAAACTATTCTGTGAAGCCCAGGATGGCTCCACATGAAGATCCATTAAGTTCCTGTAGAGGGTTAAATGCAATAAAAAATCAAGATAGGGCTGCAATTGCTTTGAACAGTTTTGCATTCAAGTGTCCAACAGTTGATAACCCGGCCTGCTAACTGCTAAATTCATCCCGGTCTGCCTCTGGATGGTGTTTTTCTTCGATTGGAGGCCACTCTGTGCAGCTAAGGATGTTTTTCCTAAACAGCCTGGGATCCTTAAAATAATAGAGTAAAAACAGGAGCTTTAAGGATTTAGATTTGGACTGTAGTTAATGTCAACAGTCTGCTACACTGACTCAGGACAGTTTGCATCTGATCACCATCACTTTCCCCCGGAGCACCGTTTGTCTGTAATAAATAGACATTTGGTGCAACCCAGATGAGGATGAGGTTCCCTCTTGAGTCTGGTTCCTCTCAAGCTTTCTTCCTTATGCCATCTCAGGGAGTTTTTTCTTTGTCACAGTCGCCACCGACTCGTTCATCAGGGACAAACTTACACTTATAAAGAACATCTTATTCATTTTTATTACCACATTATCTGTGTAAAGCTGCTTTGAGACAATGTTCATGGTTAAAAGCGCAATACAAATAAACATGAATTGAATTAAATAACCTCAATAATTATGTATTTAAGTTTTTTATTCAGGTTAAAACAGGTTCGTTTTTGGAAAAAAACAATAAACTCTGTTTGGAAAAAAAACACAGGATACAGGCCAGGAATCCACAAGCAATTGATGTATAAAGTGTTATTTATTTATTCTGATTTTATGATGAGAATATGGAATCTAAAACTGTTGGACATGAATCTGGATCATCAGTGCTGGATCACGTGCGATTGTGAGCATTTACATTTACTGCACTTGGAAGATGCTTTTTTTTAGAGTGACTCACAACCAAACAGTTGAGGGATAAGGGCCTTGCTCAAGGGCCCAGCCGAGGCAGCTTGGTGGTGCTGGGATTTGAACTTGTGACCTTCCGATCCAGAGTCCACTAAGCTTTCACCTTCTATTACACTGTAGATTTTTATTTGGAAACTAATAATTTGCAGTGATGATAAGATACCACAAATATAAATGTAAATTTTCTAAGAAATCTTTAACTAGTAATAAATGAATTCTAAGCATTTATATCTATTCATATCGGTGCGTCGTCATAAAAGTCAATGATGTGATGCGTTGATTTAAAAAAGTGGCCATTTTTAACATACTGTATTTGCATCAGTAAAAAACAATGTATTTATATATAATTATTTATAGAGACACTTTAACTTTATTATTAGAAAGTGACCAATAATTTGTGACCGATATTGTTTATGTGGATTGATTTCTCGTCGCTAAACTGTTTCTCGAGCGCGTTCTCTACATGAACATGACGTATCACAGCACTATGGAGACCGTACCACACTACGGTGTCCTGAGAGTCACATAGAATACAGATTAACATGGCAGAGGTAGAGCTGCACCTTCCTGGAGACAGAACAGGAAAAGAACATCTGGTTTTATTAAATCTTTTTTTTTGTTTTTTGCACTACAAAGGCCTGTTTGTGACAGGGCCATGTGTTAGACATTATTAAGTAAATTGATGATTTGCTGTCTATCTAAAGAAATAAAAGTGAAAAATCTGTAATACAGTCGTCCCTCCACATTCCGAATTTTTGCGATTTTTAATTTGGCACATAAATATTTTGCTTCATGAATGGTCACGATTTTAGTTCATCATAAGAATGAGTAGTATTACAAGTAACCGTAAGTTTCCGCTTATCTTTTGGTTGTAGTATCCTCTGATGTCAAAAAAAGGGCGGAGTTAAAGACATTTATCACCAGATTCAGCCAACCAATACAAAGAATGCATGTGTATCTTTATCTGCCCCTTTTTGACATCATAGGACACTTTAACCAATAAAAAAGCAGAGAAACTACACATAGGCTACGCTACAGTACTGTACTGTACTACAGTACTCACTATAAATGTGATATTTATATGAATTTACACAAAATACATCTCACTATATTCTTGCAAATGTTTTCTATGCGTGTATAAAGAGTGTGGGAGGACATTTTATGGCTAAAACAATGAAGAAAAAAAAGGTGGCGTCCGTTTGTGTCGGCACAGTCGGTTTTGGCAGATAACTACCACGATAAATGGGGGACGACTGTATTTCGAGTTACTTAGCATCTTTTTGTTGGTTTTTCTATTTCCATCGTATCGTATTGTATCGGTTAGAAATCGGATCCCAGAGCATCGTATTGTTGGCTATGCAAACATTCTATAGACAATGTATTGGAATGCCTGAATTTCCCTGCCATTAGTGGTTCTTCCCCAAACTGGTTGGTCAATTCAGGCATCCCAATGCTTTACCCATGAGGCGTGTTAAATTACTAGAGCATCATCAGGGGAAAAAATCCCCACCTTGCTAAAATGCTATTTGCATGAACTTTGTCATTGGGTGGCGCTAGTGCTGGGATCCATCCGGAACGATTCTCCGCTCCTGTCACGCGATTAAATTTTCATTAGCCATGCTTACCAGTTGTTGTCACGCAGAGAAAAGGATGTTCTCCAAATGTATTTTTCAGGAGGGGAGAAGAGGTGGGATAATGACACAACAACGTGATTAGGGGACTTGCGAGGATGTAACCGCCTCCCTCTCTCTTTCTCTCTCGCCTTTCTCAGTTTGAAAAAAACATGACAGAGATGGAAAGGAGCAGAAGAGTGGGAAGGGCACAGATCGGTCTGAATCATGTGCTTCACCGATAACATAGAATGAAATCACCGACCACTAATCATCTCGTGCGTCCCAATCCGAAGCTTCTAGACACGCTTTCTTCCAAAATCGTCCCACCGTTTTCTTCTCCGAATACAAATTTTTACAATATCAGAATTTGGAGATGTTTGCAGCTGGAATGGCATGATGCACCATACCCCCCCCTCCCATCCAACATTAGTGCTAATGACCAGCAGGATTAATTAGCATGAGGAGGATGGGTGGCATGGAGACCAGTCTACCCCTCATTAATCCACGCACAGGTGTTCTTCTACCACACTCCCCCCTTTTCCAACTGCACCCAGACGCTGGATCTTATTAGCTCACGGCTGAAAACAGAGAACGTCCACAGGAGAGCAGCTGAAAATGAAAAAAAATGATACACAATTGCATCAATTGTTGTTTTTTTCATACTGCTAATTTTATATATGGCAACTCAGTGGATAAGATGATGGACCTCTGATTGGAAGGTCCAAGTTTTTGGAACTTTCCTGACTTTACCAGCCATATGTGGTTCTTCCCAAAAACTGATCCTACAAACAACATCTTAGGATGTATTTGGTAGCATGAAATTTTCCCTTCACTCGAACTCTAAGACCCAAACCTGTACCATCATGACACAAAGTGCACAAAGCCAGCTCCATGAAGATATTCTATACATGGTTTAGAGTGGAAGATCTTGAGTGGCCTACTATATAACTCTCATCACTGACTGCACCCCAAGCCTTCTCATCTACATCAGTACCTGACTTTACTAATACCCTTATGGCTAAATGAATCTACTTAATCACACTCTAAAATCTAGTGGGACCTCCTCCCAGATGAATGGAGAAAGTTCTAAAAGAAAATCATGATGTGGAATAGGATGTTCAGAACATTTGTACAAATCTTAAGTTCAAGTTTCCACAAATTTGTCTACAAAATCCAGCATGACAATGTCCCTGTGAACTAAGCCAGCTCCATGTAGATAGGCTTAAATAGGTTGGAGTGGAAGATCTCCTGATTTTTATCACCCTTGTGGCTAAAAGAATCTCCACAAAATCTAGTGGAACATCTTGCCAGAACTGGTTATTATTAGCGCAAACAGGGAACATGATGATGAAAAAGCACATACTAATCTGATGATCAGGTGTCAAGAAACTGATCCCTTCTGGGCTTCAGATAATGATCCATCCTGATGCACAATTTTTAGTATTGAGTTCTCAACAGTTGAAGCCATTATGAGATCCTCACATGAACAGAATCAATATAGACAAGAAATGCTGTGGATGGTAAACATCTAGCAACCATGAAGATGGCTTTGGACAAGCGGTTTTGCATTCAAATCTCCATCAGTGAGCAGCCGATACCCTGTGATAACAGACTTCATGTTAGAGCTATAATGAATTCCTTGGTTACAAGGGCACTTTCCAGTGTGTAGATAAGAATGGGTTTCCTTTGTATCTGGTTTCTCTGAACGTTTCTTCCTCGTATCGTCTTAAGGAGTCTTTCCTTCGCCACCGTGACCTCGGAGCCGTCTATCAGGGATCAACATATTCATTTGTTATGTATATTTTCAGTCTATTTATTCCTATGAAGCTGATTTGGAAAGAAATGCCCATCACTATACAGTACACAAAGCTTGACGCTTCTGAACACCACACACAGAACAAGTGAATAAATCCCAGTCTCTGGTCCTGCTGAGGAAAAATGGCTCCCTTGAATTAAAAGCATTCTACGAAACAACAGGCGCATTCATATATTGGTTGGTAAAGAAAAATAAATAAATAAATAAATAAGTGTCCTGTTTTGTTTCCTCTTGTTTCCACCAGCTGCCCAGTGCTTCAGACTTCCAGCTTCCAGTTGCAGCTTCAGTGCACTGATTTAACAGACTTTAAAGACTCTGAACGGTGGATTTTAGCATTTAATTGCATGTAGTGTTTTAACTTTTAGCCTGTCAGACAATTCGACCACCATTTGTTTAATTACAAGCAATAACATCGCAATTTTCTCGAATTAGAATTCTTTACCATTATTCTTTACAAGAGTTGCCAAGGCAAAAACTGCCCCTGCGGTTTTCATCAATAATCCAACTTTATATTTTACAGGGTGTTCTAAGGATTTTAAATCCAGTGGTACCTTGACTTACGAGTTTAATTCGTTCCGTGGATGAGCTCGTATCTCAATTTGCTCGCACATCAAATCAATTGTAATCAAACAAATCTTGTATAAAAACATAATAGAAAGAGTATGTAAAGATATAATAAGGTTTTATACAGTGTATTTTCCTTGGAGATGTGACGAGTTGAGCTAACGCCGGCTTGGGGGCGGCGGAGGAGGGAAAACTAGATTTTTTACTACTCTCTCTAGAACTACTGTACACTACATATCCCTAAACTCTAAATTTTTTACTTTTTCTTCTTTGCTTATCGTAATTTTCGTCACGATCTTCGCTTTCTGGCTTCGTTTCGCCATCTACCAGCGGCGTCTCGAGCTCGTACCTCCATTTTTTGCTCAGGTCACAAAGCAAAAAAAAATCGACCGAGTGACCGCTTGTATTTTGAAAAACTCGTACATTAATGCACCCGTAGGTCAAGGTACCACTGTATAAAGTCCACATTTTTTGTTTTTTACCACTAATGCTGATCAAGGTGTTCCTTTTGGATGGTGTTTGACCACAATTCTAGCTCTAATAAGACTTTGTGAACCTTAGACACTGAATCGTCTGGTTTAGGGTTCAGGAAGTGAAGTGCTTTAGATTATCCATCTCTTAATACCATAATTTTGATCCCACGTCTATAGAAAGCGTCAAGATTATAAAAACAACGTAGTATAACAGAGTGCTACATCACAGTCAGGAATCTCCTTTCACTGTAGCCACAGCTGCACCACCCGAATACACCATATCCAGCAGAAGCCTCGATATTAACCTCATAAAATTACTTATTTTTCCGTGCATTATGGTTTTCCGGCCAATTCTGTGTAAATTCTACATGGAACAAAACACAAAAGTAAAAACGGTTCATGGAAAAAGCCGTAAAACTGTGTTTCGATTGACTTTTCCTACAATGTCCAGATTTTCTTGAAAAGTCCATCTTGTAAATATCCTTGTACAGTGGTGTAACAAAGTGTTTGCCCCCTCCTAATTTCTTATTTCTTTGCATGTTTGTCACACTTTCATGTTTCAGATCATCAAACTGATTTAAATATTAGTAAAAAGATAACACAAGTCAAGTCAAGTAGTGCATCGTGTGCAACCTGGTGCAAACAGTGCAAAGACAACACAGGACAGTGTAGGACAAAAACACTAAACACAAAATAGCGCCACCAGTAAACCTGTTGTGTACTGCACACTGCTGTGTGTAAAAGAGTAAAGTGAACATTGTAATTAACAAAAATGTGCAAAAACGGCATGTAAACAGTTTGTAGTAATGAATGATGTAATATGAGTGGTGCTGAAGACATGGATGTGTGAAGTGAGTACAATTGTGTGTTTGAGTCCTGGTTGTACAGATCAGTCACACAGTCGTGTGTGTGTGTGTGTGGGGGGGGTTCAGTTTAGTTCTGTGTATTGAGGAGCTTGATTGCTTGAGGGAAGAAACTGTTGCACTGTCTGGATGTGGCAGCCCGAATGCTTCGGAACCGCTTCCCTGATGGCAGGAGGGTGAAGTGTGTGTGTGAGGGGTGTGTGTGGTCGTCCACAATGCTGTTGGCTTTGCGAATGCAGCGTGAGGTGTAAATGTCCATGATAAAAGGGGAAAAACACTCTGATGATCTTCTCAGCCGTCCTCACTGTTCTCTGTAGGGTCTTGTGATCCGAGATGGTGCAGTTCCCAAACCAGGCAGTGATGCAACTGCTCAAGATGCTTTCAATGGTCCCTCTGTAGAATGTGGTCAGGATGGGGGGGAGGGAGATGAGCTTTCTTCAGCCTTCTCAGGAAGTAAAGACACGGCTGGGCTTTCTTGGTGATGGAGTGACCAGGTGAGGTCATCCGAAGTAAAGAATGGCCGATTTGTGCTCTCCTGAAGTCAATAACCATCTCTTTCTTTTTTTCAACGTTCAGAGTCATGTTTAGGATGTTGTTTGCTCCACACCAGGCTGGTAAGCATTGCACCTCCTCTTTGTATGCTGACTCATCGTTCTTGCTGATGAGACCCACCAAGGTCGTGTTATCGGCAAACTTGATGTGATTCGAGCTGAGATGTGATTTCAGTCATTCAGAGGTGGACTTGCTGGTGTGTTTTGGATCATTGCCTTGCTGCAGAACCCAAGTTTACTTCAGCTTGAGGTCACAAACAGATGGCTGGACATTCTCCTTCAGGATTTTCGGGTAAACAGCAGAATTTAAGTCTTCCAGGTCCTGAAGCAGCAAAACAGCCCCAGACTATCACACTACCACCACCATATTTTACTGTTGGTATGATGTTCTTTTTCTGAAAAACGGTTTTACTTTTACGCCAGACGCAATGGGACAAACACCTTCCAAAAAGTTAAACTTTTGTCCCGTCAGTCCACAGAGTATTTTTTTCAAAAGTCTTGGGGATCATCATGATGTTTTCTGGCAAAACTGAGACGAGCCTTTATTTCTTTTTTGCTCAGCAGCGGTTTTGGTCTTGGAACTCTGCCATGCAGATGGTTTTTGCAGAGTCTCTTTCTTATGGTGGAGTCATGAACACTGACCTTATCTGAGGCAAGTGAGGCATGCAGTTCTTTGGATGTTGTTGTAACGTCTTTTGTGACCTCTTGGATGAGTCGTTGCTGTGCTCTTGGGGTAATTTGGGTCGGCCGGTCACTCCTAGGAAGGTTCTCCACTGTTCCATGTTTTTGCCATTTGTAAATAATGGCTCTCACTGTGGTCTACTAGGATCTTTTGGTCTACTTCACTTTGTCAGGCAGGTCCTATTTAAGAGATTTCTTGATTGCTAACAGGTGTGGCAGTAATCAGGTCTGGGTGTGGCGAGAGAAATTGAACTCAGGTGTATTAAACCACAGTTTTACCAGGGGGCAAACACTTTTTCACACAGGACCATGTAGTTTTGGGATTTTGTTTTCCCTCAAAAATAAAAACCTTCATTTAAAAACGGCATGTTGTGTTCACTCTTTTACTAATATTTAAATTAGTTTGATGATCTGAAACATTAAAGTGTGACAAACAATCAAAAAATAAGAAAACAGGGCAAACACTTTTTCACACCACTGTAAGTGCATCTGAGACCAATCAGTTTCTGCTTCTCTGTCAGCAGTTGTGCAATGAAAGAAACAGCTATTAAATCCACATGAATATATTTAAACTTGAGCTCTGAATAGTGCACTCTCTGACCGTCCAATCAAAGGATGTGAAAATGGTGACATTTGAACTCCATCGCTGATTGGTTGAAGCAACCTCTTCAGGCAATTTAGAGTTTATGGTTACAAAAAAAAAAAAAAAAGCCTGCAGGTATATTTGACCCCAGCAACTTGTGATGTCACGGCTGAAATCTGATTGGATAGAAACTCCAATGTATACAGACAGAAATACTATGAAATAAGGAGAAAAGACTCTTCTTCTTCTTCTTCTTTTGGCTGCTCCCATTAGGCGTCGCCACAGCGGATCATCCGTCTCCATCCCCCCCTGTCCTCTACATCTGCCTCTTTCACCCCAACTACCTGCATGTCTTCCCTCATCACATCCATGAACCTCCTCCTTGGCCTTCCTCTTTTCCTCCTACCTGGTGGCTCCATCCTCAGCATTCTTCCACCAATATAATTAATGTCCTCCTCTGCACATGTCCAAACCATCTCAATCTCACCTCCCTCACCTTGTCACCAAAACATCCTACATGCGCTGTCCCTCTAATAAACTCATTTCTAATCTTGTCCATCCTCGTCATTACCAACGAAAACCTCAACATCTTCAGCTCTGCTACCTCCAGCTCCACCTCCTGTCTTTTCCTCAATGCCACTGTCTCTAATCCATACAACATCTCAGGTCTCACCACAGTCCTATAAACTTCCCTTTCATTTTTGCAGATACCCTACTATCACAAATCACTCCTGTTACTCTTCTCCACCCACTCCACCCTGCCTGCACTCTTTTCTTTACTTCCCTAACACACTCTCCATTACTTTGCACTGTTGACCCCAGGTACCTGAACTCCTCCACCTTCTCCACCTCCTTTCCCTGCAACCGCATCACTCCACTGCCCTCCGTCTCATTCACACACATGTACTCTGTCTTACTCCTACTGACTTTCATTCCCCTTCTCTCCAGCGCATATCTCCACCTCTCCAGGCTCTTCTCAACCTGCTCCCTACTCTCACAACAAATCACAATATCATCTGCAAACATCATAGTCCAGGGAGACTCCTGTCTGACCTCGTCCGTCAACCTGTCCATCACCACTGCAAACAGGAAAGGGCTCAGGGCCGATCCTTGATGCAGTCCAACCTTCACCCTGAACCAGTCTGTCTTTCCTACTGCACACTTCACTGCCGTCACACTGTCCTCATACATGTCATGCACCACCCTCACATACTTCTCTGACACACCAGACTTCCTCATACAATACCACAACTACTCTCTTGGCACTCTGTCGTACGCCTTCTCTAAATCCACAAATACACAATGCAATTCCCTCTGACCTTCTCTATACTTCTCCATCAACATTCTCAAAGCAAATAATGCGTCTGTGGTGCTCTTCCTCGGCATGAAACCATACTGTTGCTCACAGATGGTCACCTCTTCTCTCAGCCTGGCTTCCACTACTCTTTCCCATAACTTCATGGTGTGACTGATCATTTCATTAGATATCATAAGCTTAGCACCTAGCATCGTAAATCACAAGTACTGCTAAGAAAATAACTAAATTAGCGAACATGCGTATTTATTAATTGATGTTTGTTGACATGAAATCCGCCTACATCGAACAATGCAGATTTAAAATGATTCCATACAAAATGAGCAGTAATGAAATGGCAGCATGTTGATAAATGTTGATAAACGGCGAAACTGCAAACTGCAGGTGTAAAACGTTGGAACTCGTTTTGCACGTGTTCATTAAGGATCTGCGTAGGTTTGAGTTACGATGAGACATGGCCGCAGGAAGTGGGGGTGCTGGGGGTGCTGCAGCACCCCCTATTGGCGAGAGAGAGATTTTTAAAAAATGTAGGCCTATTAAAAATATTTTGCACAATTTATACATTTCTTATGAATATTTTAGGAAATGATTTTGACACACGTAGGCTATTAAGTGTATTTTGGATTTTAATTTAATTATTTTGAGGCCTAATCAACACAGGTTCGGAAGGTTCGCACCTATGATCTACCTGAAGAAAGAAAGTGGATAGAAGGAAGAGACAACTGGATGTCGGCCACTATACAAAATGAAATAAATCAAATTCTTTTTAATAGCCTACAGTTTGTGCTTGTTATTAATTAGACATATGATAATTGGTAAGGCGCGTCAAGTTCATTTGTAAAGCGCGTTTCACACGCGCAGGTGATTTTAGTTTCGCTTTCTCTGGCAGCGCGCAAACATAGCCTAAATGCCTTGCCCTTGTGGAAGATAAAATTAGCTCTTTATACCTTTTACAACAACATGAAGATATCAGAAAAAGAGATCTGTGGTCTCTTTCCTGCTCGTGTTCCACATCCCTCTCAAAGCGCAGAGCGGGAGGCTATAACGCGTCTTTGTGTGGAAATATAAAACTGTTTTTTTTTTTTTAAATGGATTAAACTTTATTATATTATGTTAGTTACCAGTATTTACTGATAATTATTTAAATGCTTTACAGGCTTTAGTGTGTTGTTTCTTTGTTTTTTTATTTGAATTTATTTCAAAACAACCCCCCAACCACCGCAACACCGCCGGTGTTTGGTCCATTACCACCGCGGTGGTAAAAAAACTGCCATCGTCACAGCCCTATGTATTTATTTTTAAAATGTATTCTAAATAGGCCCATAGGCTCATTGGTTTTTTGTCCAAAAAAAATAAATAATTCACAGCACCCCCTGTTCGAAATTACTTCCAGCGGCCCTGCGATGAGAAGCATCAGTTATTTTTTGGGGCAACATGTATCGCTGGCGTGTTAGTGCTGACATTCAGGATTTCATCATGGCAAATTATGTCCTAATTAAGTGCATTTAACGGAACACTAATGTAAAGTTTTATCTTTCTCACTCAGAAGGCTGTGTACGGTCATGCGTCTAATTATGAATGTTCTTTTTTTGCATGGCCTTGACTTTGCTCAGTGATTTTTTTTTTTACATTTCTTTAACTGAACTGAACTGAACTGCTCTGATACAAGTGAGATTCATTTTGTTGAGTTAACTATTTTGGTATTGGGATGAGCTTCTTTTCTGAGATCAGCTATTATTAGTGAAATCAGATATATGGCTGTGATCAGTGAACCTTTCTAACATCAGCTACATTGGTGAAATCAGCAAATGTTACTCTGATCAGCTTAAGTTGCTGCCACAGGGAATGTTACTGTGATAAACTACATTACTGTGATAAGCTATATTACTGTGGTCAGCCGCATAAAATTAATCAATCCTGTACTCCTGTGATCAACTTCAGTCCTGAGATCAGCAAAAGTTACTGTGATCACTACATTACAGTGTTCAGCTACATTACTGTGGTCAGCCGCATTACAGTGATCAGCTACATTACAGTGATCAGCCTCATTAGAGTGATCAGCCACATTACAGTGATCAGCTACATTAGAGTGATCAGCTACATTACAGTGATCAGCCTCATTACAGTGATCAGCTACATTACAGTGATCAGCCTCATTACAGTGATCAGCTACATTACAGTGATCAGCTACATTACAGTGATCAGCTACATTACTGTGGTCAGCCGCATTACAGTGATCAGCCTCATTAGAGTGATCAGCTACATAACAGTGATCAGCTACATTACAGTGATCAGCCTCATTACAGTGATCAGCTACATTACAGTGATCAGCCTCATTACAGTGATCAGCTACATTACAGTGATCAGCCTCATTACAGTGATCAGCTACATTACAGTGATCAGCCTCAATACAGTGATCAGCTACATTACAGTGATCAGCCTCATTACAGTGATCAGCCTCATTACAGTGATCAGCTACATTACAATGAGCAGCCTAATTACAGTGATCAGCTACATTACAGTGGTCAGCTATATTACTGATATCATCCTCATTACAGTGACCAGTTACATTTCAGGGATCAGCCTCATTACAGTGATCAGCTATATTACTGAGATCAGCTTCATTACAGTGACCAGCTACATTACAGTGATCAGCCTCATAACAGTGACCAGCTACATTACAGTGGTCAGCTATATTTATTACTATGATCAGCCTAATTACAGTGATAAGTTACATTACTGTGATCAGCCTTATTACAGTAATCAGCCTCATTACAGTAAACAGTTACATTACAGTGACCAGCTACATTACAGTAATCAGCTACATTACAGTGATCAGCTACATTACAGTGATTAGCCTTATTACAGTGACCAGCTACATTACAGTAATCAGCTACATTACAGTGATCAGCTACATTACAGTGATCAACTGAATTTATTGATGTAAATGTCTATTGATAAATTGGTGGAGATTTGGATCAGTAGCTGTCTTTGTCACTGTCACTATTGGAGACATTTGCAGAGGGTGAATCACTGATGCTGATGCTCTCTAATACTCACCAATTAGCACTTTAGCTGATTGCGTTATTTTCATCGCTTAGCCGTGTTTAATTGAATTACATTTCATTTTCCACAGATCTAAACACAATCCAGCAAATAATTACAATTCAGTCGAACTGCAATGAGCTCGCAGATTACGCCGTTTCACAGAAACCTGCATGCAGATGTGGGCACACAAGAGATATTCAAATAAACTAATAACTCGAAGAAAATGTGTACATTATTTAGTGTTGAGATCATTCAGGTTTAAAATGACTCTGGGTACGAGATCAAGGTTGCAATTTTGGAGAATTATTCACATTTTACAAACATATATATATATATATATATACAATATAGGGCCAACAGTTTGCAGACACAAAGACTTTTAGCCCTATACTGTATATATTTCTAACTTTAAGTCATACAATTTTGTATTTTAAACAACTTATTTTACATTTAGTCCCCATTTGCTGTTATAATGAGCTCCACTCTTCTGGAAAGATGTTCCACTAGATGTTGTGGATATTTGTGAAGATTCACCACAAAGGTATTAATAACGTCAGGTCAGCATTCCAATTTATCATTTAGCAGGTTTGAGGTTAGAGCTCTCTAGGAGGAGATCTTCCACGCCAACTAGTGGAAAGCATATGTTCAAGGAGCTGGTTTTGTGCACAGGATCATTGTCAGATCATGCTGAAACAGGTTTGGATCTTCTAGTTCAATTAAAGTGTGAATTTAATGCTAACAAATGCATCAAAAGGTGTCCTGTACAAATGTTAGCCTTCAAACTTGTGGTAACAGGTTAAATAAGAGCCACATATGGTTGGCAAAGTCAAGTTTCCCAATACTTACCTCCAGAACGATGGCTGTAAATAATCTTTCTTCTACATCAAAAAAATAAATAATTCAGTACTTCAGTTTTGTCTGTTTAATTTCCACAACAAAGAAGGTAGAAGAAAAATGAACAGGTTCAAAATACACAACATGACCCACATTCGATTTAAATTGTTTATTCGACATTGAAGAAAACGAACCAAAAATATCCTAACATTGTTGGGGGAAAAGGTTTGTGCACCTCTAGCAGTAAAATTTAGATGTTTCAATCAGGGGGGTTGCAATCAGGATTTTTGGAAAGCCAACTTTCTAAATCATTACAGTGAAGTGTTTTGTTTGACACTGAAGAGAATATCACTGGATCACTTTAAAAGGAATGAAAAGCAGAAGGTGTAAAAAGTTCTCAATTATAATGTAAAGCAATTGAGTAAAAGTCAAATCCAAAATAATACTCCAGTATTTGTGTTTTCTACAATCATTAGTATTCTACATAGATTTTAAGAGGTTTTCCTCAAAGCGAGTGACTGAAGAAATACGTACAGTGTACGGTCAAAACTTTGTAGACGCCTGACCATAAGATTGGTATGTGCATCTTTTATAAACTTCCCTCTTTAGTTTTCATTAGCTCTTATAATAAGCTCCACTTTTCTGGGAAGATGTTGCACTAGATTTACGTGTGAGATTCATTCAGTCACAAGGGTGTAAGTAAAGTCAGATACCGATGTGGATGAGAAGGTTGAGGAGGTCAGCGTTCACATTCATTAATAATCATGAGGGTTGAGTTCAATAGTAGAAGATCTTCCACTCCAACCCATGTATTGCATATTTTTCAATGGACCATGTGCACTTTGTGTCATGCTGAAACAGGTTTTGGGTCTCCGAGTTTAAGTGACGGGGAAAATTTCATGCTACTGAATTTAAAGACGTCCTGTACTTTCATTCGACATGTTATATTTTCCAACTTGTTATTGAATTGATGGTTTATCATGCTAAAATCTGCGACACTAAGGAAGCTGAACTCTGAACAATTGGGACTATTGTACTGCTCTTTGTTTTTCCCCTCCTGTGTCCTCTTTCTCTATCGACTTCCCGATAGAAAATCCGCTTCGCTTTGACAGCGCGCATTAATTCACACCAGCACATGCTAGTTTAAGACATGCTAATGAGCCCGGGCCTGTGATCAGCCTTACAGGATCTCCTGAGTTACCTGTAATGCAGTGGATTCAAGTAAAGGTAATCTATATTCACTGCTATGTGCAGAACGACACACTTGGTGCGGTGCTTTTATGGAAAAATAACCAATAACCGGATGGTGGGTGTGAGGCGGAGTAACTGGTGCAAATCAGATTATTTTCCTGTTACAGCGCTTTATTATTCTTAATGACATACACAGCATACAATGTTTTTTTCAATCACTGTTTTTTTTTATCTATTTCAAGTTGCATTTGATATTCATTATCCATTTGTTGCACTTGTTGGGAGCGACGACGATGAACAGGATTAGAAATGAGTTTATTAGAGGGACAGGGCATGTAGGACGTTTTGGAGACACGGTGAGGGAGGTGAGATTGAGATGGTTTGGACATGTGCAGAGGAGGGACATGGGGTATATCAGTAGGAGAATGCTGAGGATGGAGCCAACAGGAAGGAGGAAAAGAGGAAGGCCAAGGAGGAGGTTTATGGATGTGGTGAGGGAAGACATGCAGGTAGTTGGTGTGAAAGAGGCAGATGTAGAGGACAGGGTGGTATGGAGATGGATGATCCCCTGTGGCGCCCCCTAATGGGAGAAAAGAAAGAAGAAGAAGAAGGTCCTGATTGAGGAGGAAAAGATAAAGAGAAAGGTGCTATATACTGGTCACATGCACTTTACAGCACAGTGAAATTCTTTCTATGCAGGACCACAAAGGTTTAAGGGCCTTACTCAAGGGCCCCAACAGTGGCAGCTTGGCAATATCGAAGCTTGAGCCCCCAACCTTCTGATCAGTGGCTCTAAACATAACTGATTCACCAGCCTTTTATTCGTATATAAAATATTTCAAATAAAGTGTAATTTTGATCTGTTCAGTCAGTTTTGCTCTCAAAACATCAACGACTGCTTCAATTTAAGAAGTGATCATGGTATACAATAATAATCCATGACTAGGTGTGAGGTTTACACCATTTTAATGCTTCATCTCTGGACGTTCTTCACCTCCACTAACATCCTGTAACAAATCACTGAGCCCTGGACTATGGAATAAATGCAGAAACAGGTTGAGATGGTACAAGAAAATTGTCCATTTCAGGATGTAAACAGTAACTCCACCTGATTCTTAGATTAATTACGGATTGTTTTTAATGGTCAGGTCGGTCAGGTCATTCAAACGTGTGTTGAGTTTCTTTCTCAGAACACGAGGCACGATTCCATCATCAACTTCCATTTATTAGTATCAAACCATTGCTACAAAATTACATCAAACAGGATGAAAATGAAATTGCATACGTGCTATTCACAATGTAAACTTATAAAGTAATTAAGGTATATAATTTCTCTCTTTTTTTTTTTTTTTTTGGCAAATATCAATATATATATCAATGCCACTTAAAGCCATATACGTCATTCCAGTGATCTAAAGCCTATAAATATACAGCTATTATCAGTGGTGGCTAAAGAACCTCCATAAACAGTTTTTCTTTCTTTTTTTATTTTAACATGTAATGAAAGTAAAAAAAAAAAAAAATACAAATTAATATAAAAAAAAAAAAAAGTAATGATAAATAAATAATAATAAGATGGATAATAAATTAGATCTCCTGACATGTGTTCATGGTTTCCATTCAATACTTTCATCATGGTTTTTTATTTATTAATATTAATTTTTTCCCCAAATAAAATCATAAGCCTTTACTCGATGTTCAGAAACGTGGACATGAAGGACCAAATTTTGACGAACATCCAGCAGATTGATTATCACCATTGCGCTGTCAGAATCAAATATGTAAATGTATTATTCGTAACCGTCTTTTTATGCTCGCAGTGTGAGGAGTCCATTTCTAGCAATTTCTACGTTTACACCTGAAATCACGCCCTACAGTACCACTTGTAAAGTAGTAATGGGTTTTTTCTGGAATAATAAAAGACAAGAAACCTGATAAACACTGGGAAGTTCTGGCGAGTGTGAACTGCACACGTTGTTCATTTGGTAGTTTCTGGAAAGAACATGGTTCATCTGTGGTTAGTTGTAAAAGGTAAGACTTCTCAGCTTTCTGTGAGGGTTTCTAATTAAAAGTTCCTCTGGTAGAAAAAACATCTGGAAGGCTTCCTCCAGAGAAGGATTGATGTCTAGTAAACAATGTAAATTCAGATAGTTTTCAATAATCAATATTTAACAAACTTTGTAGCTCTACATCATATTCATCAATCCATACCCTCCTCAGAGCTTCTTTTGAGAAGTTATATTTGCTTTTCAAACAGCTTCCAGGGGAACATCCTAAATAGCGTCAGCTCTCAGCGTTCCTGAGAGGTTCCTCGGAGGAAGAAATGGATCCTACATCATTAATAGGGTTTGAATAGGAAGCCTCTATGATAGGGCGCTACCCTGGTTGAAAAGCAGGTGAGAAAACAATTCCTAAGTGTTTCTTCAGAGCATTAAAGGGTCATGTATTTAGAAGGGCTGTACATGGAAAGCACTTTGAAGGAATTCCTACAGAGGAACAAACCATAGAGGCTGGAATCAAAATCAGTGCATATCTTTTGGATGATTGGGAATTAAAAAAGGCTACACAAAGGATTCACAAAAAGAAAAAAATTAACTATTATGTGTTCAAATGGTTCCTTACAGGTTCTGTGGGAAGTTAACTGGTCTTAGCTTTCATGAAAAGCTTTCTCCTGGAAGCCAGAGGAACAAACCAAAGAGTCTAGCTTGTAAAAATCATTTCAGTTGGAGATAAAGGATAATAAAGAAAGGATTATTGGGGGGGTAGAAGAAACAAAATAGAGTGAATATGATCTATAATGTAGATGAACGTTGATGGCTCCACATTATAGCCACCAATCGATACTCTCTTGCAGACAAAGGGTTCCTCATTGGTTTTTCTGGAAATGTAAGCAATCTTAGCTATATAATAACGTGTTAATTGGAAACATTCGTAGATGTCTTCTTTAAGGGTTCCACCATAGGATCATAGGCCACTGTGTCTTTATAATTTTAGTCTTCTATAGAATTTTTATGGATTGTCCAGTGGAGTGCTTTTGGCTTTCCAATAGGGGTCAAGGGCAGAATTCTGAGCTTCTATCCAACCAAAGAACCTCTCGAGTAACAAAAACCTCTCTGGGAAAAAGACATCTGAGCCAAAGAGTTTGTGGATCTGTTGGTTTCTGTTGATTGACGGAATTGAACTGGACTGATGAATAAAAAAAATAGAAAACCAACTGGTATAAATGGATTTTTGGATCGTCACTGTCTTCGTGTGGATCTACTGAACATAATATTCACCAAGCTACATTTTGAAGGACAAAAGGTTCTTTATAAGTTCTTTTGAGGAGATCAAGGTTATTTGATTCCACCCGACTAAAGAAACATCAAAAGAAAACTAGTATTGGATGGGATGAAGGGAAAATTGAAATGAGAGTGAATTTAAAGAGCTGAATGATTTCTGCTTGAATGTTGATGAGATGGAAGTGTTTGTGGTTCTTCCTCAAACTGTTACCACAAAGTTGGAGGCAAACAATTGTATCGGACGTCTTCGGGTGTGTTTGAAAGCATGAGATTTTCCCTTCACTCAAACTAGAGACCCGAAACCTGTTCCAGCATTAAACAAAACGCACAAAGCCAGCTCCATGAAGATCTGCTTTACACGGTTTGGAGTGGAAGTTCTCCAGCTATAGAGCTTCAACCCTACTGAAATACTGGCTGCACCCCAGGCTTCTTCACCTCACCTACATCAGGACCTGACTTTACTAACACCCTTCAGGCTGGATGAGCAAAAATCTCCACAAATTCTAGTGGAACATCTTCCCAGAAGAATGGAAGTTATGATAATACTGTAGCAAATGTACTTGTACAAAACTGCACTAAAATGTATGAGAATTTAAACGCAAACGCGCATAAAAGAATGTAAAAGAAATGAAAAAAACTGTGTTTTGGCTGAAGTTTTAAAAGCAAAACCCTACAGATAAGAGTTACATCTCTAATTAAAGTAAATCAGAAGATAACTGAAGCTCGGTGCTTCATCATCAGAGGGAGCGTTTTATTTCCGAGCGTTTAATGCATCAGGGCATGTTCCCAATCCCTTCCTATTAAGACCTTCGGTGAAATAATGCACTTGACGAGACTCGTGAGTGCTCCCCCGTACCATCCTTCTGAACCACCAATTTATCCTGCACTTTTCACCTAAACGGTTCCACACAGTGCTCTGGATTCGCTCGAGAGCAGGATAACTCGCTGTCCAGCTCACTGTGGTGCTTCAACAGAGTGTTCGGGTTCAAATGAGAATGACAGCAACTTGATACACAACAGCAACATGACATGATGTTCTGGTAGAACCATGATAGATGTTCTTGCAAACCAGGAGTGGTTCGATAGATCGTCTTTGCTGCTCGACGAAGATGATCGTGGTGGGCTGTTGATGAAGAAAAGATTTAGGGCACATAAACCAAATTGGTGTAAGTTCAGACAGGCTGCATATGGCAGCTCTACAGTCATCAATCTATTCATCAACGCCTCAGAGGTTCTTTTGAGAATTTGCAAGATCTTTGCTTTCCAAACAACCTGATCAAAACCACAAAAAGGTGGATTCCTGGGAGGTTCTTCAAAGAAAGAATCGTAGACCTTTAATAGGAATCGCATTGAAAGTCTGGTAAAAATTTAGTTTTTGCAACTCACTTTGAAGAACATTGAATTAGGTTTCAAATGAAGCTGCACATAAGCTGCTGATTCGGTGCATCTGGAAGCTACCTGATTCACAATGACAACATAGCGTTCTCGTAGAACCTATAAACCAGGAACTGTTTGATAGATCATCTTTGTGGAGATAATTATGATGGGCTGTTGATGAATAACAAAGAATCCATTTGCAAAAGAGCAAAATGGCATTGTACGTTCAGAAAGTTTTACATCATCGCCATCAATCCAAACTTTCCTCAGTGGTTCTTCTGAGAAGTTCAGAGATCTTTGCTTTCCAAAAAGATTCAATTCAAAAGCTAGTGGACCAACCTAAATAGACTCTAGTGGCAAAAAATAAAAACGCATTAAAGTTCCTGGGAGGTTCTTTTAAGGAGATTAATGTGGATCTAATTGCATCGATGCCTGGATAACTTATTTCCACCTTGATCCGGAAATGTTCTAAAGATTGTCGCTTTAACAGAGCGTTTGGGTTCAAATGAAGATGTTTAGAAGATGAAAATTTGGTGCATTTGGCAGCTACTTGATACACAATGCCAACACATTGTTCTTGTAGAACCAGTAAACAATGACACATTTTTATGGACCAACTTTGTGGAGATGATTCTACTGAGCTGCTGCTAAACCCCAAAGAATCCATATGCAAAAAAAGCAAACCAAATTGTTGCTCGAGTAAGGTAGCTTTACATCATCACCAAACATCTCCAAACTCTCCTCAATTCTTCTGAGAAGTTGCGGGATCTTTACTTTCCAAAGAAGTTGTTGTTGAAAGCCAGTGGAACAACCTAAACAGTGTCAAAAATCAATGCATTTGGTTTCCTGGGAGGTTCCTCTGAGGAACTAAGCGATCTTAGGTCATCCATGCGCATCCGATTGGAAGTTTTTTGAGCAGTAAAAAAACCTTTTGCCTCGATGCCTGAATAACTTCCGCTTGATCTGAAGATGTTCTAAAAATTGTCGCTTTAACAAAGGGTTCAAATGAAGATGTTTTGAAGATGAAGATGTAACCGGGAACGGTTTGACGAATCGTCTTTGCTGCTCAGAAGTGATGATTCTTCTCGAGCAGAGCTGCTGGATTTTTATTTTTTCTTCCTGTGATACTCCGGATTCAGTTGGAGTGCTGCTGCGAGAACGAATGCTCAGAGTTGGTAAAGGCAGAAGCAGCAGCCCTGAAGCCCTGAAGCACTCCATAAATCCCACCATTAAAATCTAACAAAGGCAATGAAAGGGCTTTATTAACCGCTAGGTCAAACGAAATCATCCACTTCCTGCTCATACAGACATCAGTCCAAAGAATATATATAAAAAATTTTAAGAAAAGTGGTGAGTTACAGGTGACCAGGGCGTTAAATCTGCAGTGTGAAAACGCAGAAAGATCCGTTCTCCACGGAGAGAGAGGGAGTTAACTGGCTGTCAGCATGCGGACGTGGTTAAATATATTCAAATAAAATGAAATTTAATTAATACATTAAAATGAAACAAAATACAAAATTTAAATAAACTTAAAATGAATAAATAAATACAGAAAATGTACATTAATATACTGGTGTAAAATATTAAGAAACTGGCAAATAAAATGAAATAAAAATAAAATAGGATTAAAATAGGATCAAATCAAATCAAATCAAATCATATACGGGTGTAAAACTTGAAAAAACTTGAAAAAATCCAGCAAATAAAAAAAATTGAAATAAAATAGAATTCAATAAAATTAGATACTGGTGTAAAACATAAAAACAAATAAATTAATTAATTAAAGAAATGTAATACAATACATTTTAATAAAATAAAATACTGGTGTAAATGCAAAAATAAATGCAAAAATAAATAAATAAATAAATAAATAAATAAATAAATAAATAAATAAATAAATGAATAAATAAATAAATAAATAAATAAATAAATAAATAAATACATTTTATGTAATAAATTATAATTAAATATTTACCTAGTGTAAAACCTCTCCAAGAAAAAAAATTAAAACCTGGCAAATTTTTGACATGTTTAGTAGCAGATCCTTGTTTACACTTCAACCAGTCATTACTTATCTCAATTCAGTAAGATCATCAGATCAGAGACTAGCTACATGTCTGGAGAAAGGACGTCCCTGAGCAAAGCTTTTTCACGGACGTTCAATAAACTCGTCATTATATTTAATGTCTCCAGTCTGATTAATGAGCACAAAGAGGTTCAGAGGCTGAAAATCAAAAACAAAAAAAAATCCAAACTAATCGATCACCTCTGCATGAAAAGGGGGATTTTGTCAGTCATGTCGGTTCCTTGTAAGTCTTCTTCATCAAGCAAATCCTTTTTAGCTTCTCAGTGATTAGGATTCTGTTCTATATTCTTTTAGATATGCGTAGCAGGAATGCGACAAGATTTACGATGAGATAGCGGATATTAATGCGTGAAGGCGCTCGATTCCTGGGAAGGTCGAGTCGATTGTTCTTCAGGTTCCATGACGAAGCCTCGGGTTCGGACTGGTGTGTCGAATCGCACTGTATCTATTCTGCAGCGAAAAACGATCCGTTATTCTTCAGAAGTCATTCGATGTTGGGAATTTGCAGCCTGTGTGTTTTTTACGTGCTGTTTGTACAAGTATTATAAAAAGCCTTGTATCTGGATAACGTCTGCAGGCACGAGTTGGGACACCCCTGTTTTCCCACCCATATATGTTTCTTCCTCCAACTGTAAGCACAACAATGGAGGCACGCAGTTGTATTAAACATCTTTGGATGCATTTGATGGCATGAACATTTTCCCAACACTTAAACGACAGTAGGAGCAGAAGATCTCTTGCTGTAGAGCTCCAACTAACTGAACAATGAATCTTTCACACTGACTGCACCCCAGGCCTCCTCACCTCAACCAGTACCTCACTTTCCTAACACCCTTGTAGTTGAATGAATCTCTGCAAAATCTAGTGGAACATCTTTCCAGAAGATTGGAGCTTATTATAAGAGCGAATCAGGAATAAATGTGAAATTGGATGTTCAAAAAGCACTTAGAGATCTTATGGTCGGGTGTCCACAAACTTCTGGACCCACAGTGTACATGTATTAATGCCTCACGTTGATGATCTCATTCTACCTGCAGCTGAGGATTTTATACGACGACTGACTGAAGACTTTGAAGGCACGTTTTATACAGTACTGATTTCACAAACTGGCTGATGGTGTGATGATGATGATGATGATGATGATGATGAGGAAGAAGATAATAATGATGATGATGTTCCACAAAGGTGACTGTGGGAAAATAGGCCAGAATGGAGATTTTAGTCTGAGAAAAAGACTTTAGTCCAGGATAAACAGTTTTATCTCAGGTTTAATGTTTTAGCCCAAGATTAAAGATTAAAATGTGAGCAGGAGATTTAAACCTTTTAGCCCAGGTTCAGGATTTTAGCCTAACAAAGATTCCAACCAAGAAAACTTGAACCCGAGTAAAAACAATATTACCACAAGGAAAAAAAAAATCCTGGGATAAGAACATGTGAAAGATTTTGTCTAATCTAATCGAATCGAATCCAATCTAATCTCAGGTCAAGAAAAGACCATTTTATGCTGAGATACAGATTCGAAACCCAGCACAGGAAATTCAGTGAGAGTTAAAGATTTCAACTGGACATCAAATTGAGACAAAAATAGAATCCTGAGATAAAGATTTCGGTCGAGACGTCAGGATTAGACCAGGATCAGTGTTCTACTGCATTACCCATCAGCCCCTGCTCCTGACACTCACATGTTATTAATGTTTTGTGTTACACCGTATTGGAGTTTGTTCATGTTTTCACGTTCGTGTTTGTTTGTTTGTTTGTTTGTTTGTTTATTTGCTGACTCTGACCTTCATCTGGTTTCCACCTTCATCTCAGTGACACTGGGGTCTGTTTTTTCTACATTTCAACCTTAAAATAAAACAATTAGCTGGAGTTAGAGTTTAACCTGAGTTTAAAATCTTTATCTCGGGTTAAACTCTTAAAAGTTTTGAACTTGGGTAAAATCTTTATTTTAGAACAATTTAGGGAGAGTTAAAGATTTCAGCTCTACATGACAAAGAATCAGATTATTTTTGCACTGGAATCAGGTAAACAAAAACCCTTGCGCTCGGCTAAAATCTTTATTTTTGGTTTAAATCTGGGTTAAAACCTGAGTTTAAATCTTTATCCTAGGCTAATATCCTAATCCTGGACTAAAATCCTTATCCTGGCTAATATCCTAATCCTGGACTAAAATCCTTATCCTGGGCTAATATCTTAATGCTGGACTAAAATCCTTATCCTGGGCTAACATCTTAATCCTGGACTAAAACCGTTGGGCTACTTTAGCCAAAGATAAAGCTTCTAACCAAAGTCAAGCAATTTAGGGAGAAATGAAGATTTAAATTATACATGAAAATGAATAAAAAAAAATTTCCAATTTACAAACAAACCCTTTATTTAAAGAATTAATCATGGACTATTTTTTTAACCTAAACACAAGATGAGTTGAATTTTTTTTTAGCCTGAGATAAATATTTGATCTTATGTTAAAGATTTAGTCCGGGGTCAGGACATTCTGAGCAGAAAAAGTCTTTAGAAAATGAATGGAAAAAAGCGATTAGGTGGAGAATTTGGAATAAACCTGCTGATGGAGTTTGTGCTTAAAGACGCCGTAATAGCGATTATAATGAGTTCATTGTGTTTTACTTTCAATAATGAGATTTTTGGATGCATTTGGGGGAACTTCCTGTCAGAACATTAATGGTTTGGGGTCGTTTTGGAGCAGGAAAGGTTGGAGACTTTTTCCCCCAACATGGCAACCATTCCATACTTCAGCACCATGAAATTCCTTCTGGACTGCGACTCGAAGTGACGAAAACGTCTGAGTTCTGTGTGTTATTTAGAGAGTAAACAGACGTCTAGAACGTTCTCTATCATGGAACGTCCTGCTCAGTCACCGCACCGAAATCCCACTGAACTGCTCTGGGATGAACAAGAAACCTCCAACTAGTGAAGAACATCTCTGGAGAGTTTCTCAAAGTATTTCAGCTGAACGTTTGGAGAAATAAATTGTCCGAATGCTGAGAGTGTTTGAAGATGTTCTTCATGTTAATGGAGGATTTGTCACTGAAAATAAAGTGGAACATCTGGATATTTATAGATTTGTTTGGTCAAAGTAAACAAAAAAGGAACATGCATGTGTCTCTGAAAAAAAGATATTTTTGTATATCAGATATATTATCTAGAACCCAGTGTGATACAATTCTAGATGCAATGAATTCGATGTAACACTGGTCAGTATTTCAACATGTTCAATACATTTGTGTTTGATACAAGAAACGTAAAGAATCGTCACTCATATCGTCTTCGTATGTTGTATATTTGTTCGGAATTATTTCATGTTTCTTGGTGTGAAATTGCAAGAAAATAACACTGGTTTATTAGACCTTATTTTCAAAGACATGTGTTTACTAAGTCAAGCGCTAAAAGTACTGGGACACCCAACATGGCCATTTTTGTGTTTTTTGTCCAAACTGTTACCACAGATTCAGAGGCACACAATCGTATCGTACGTCTTCAGATGCGTTTAATTGCGTGAACATTTCTCTTGAACTAGGAGACCCAAAACCTGCAGAAATCCAGCTCCATGAAGATCTGCTTTACACGTTTGGAGTGGAAGATCTCCTGCTCTAGAGCTCAACCCCATTGGGACGAATGTGAACGCTGACTGCACCACAGGCCATCTCATCTTCTCACCTCTATCAGTATCTGACACCCTTGTGGCTGAATGAATCTCCACAAAATCTGGTGGAACATCTTCCCAGGAGAGTGGAGCTTTTAATAAGGGCATGTTGGGATTAAACGTGGAATGTTCAAAAAGAAGCACATACCAATCTTATGGTCAGGTGTCCACACAATGTGCACATTAGACCATATTTGAGAACAGAATCCGGTTTTTTTTGTTTCTACCTGATTTGTGCCACTTATTGGATTCGTTTTTTTTTTTTTTTTTGGAAAGATGTGAAAAATAAAACCATGTGCTCTTTTGTTTGCTCGTGTTGTTTCTGGCATTGATGTAAAAAATGATGGAAAACAGTCTTACAACTGGTTTCGTACTCAAAAAGTACTGGTTTATGGTCATCGGCCACCTTTAACATACATTTGACATGCAGCACAATCATAATTCCTGCACATCGGGAAAGAAAAAAAAATACACAACATGTGTGTGAGAGCTGGGGCAGAGGTCAAACTAAACCTAGACACAAGGCTCTACCGAGAATATAAAATTAGTTCTACTTTCTCCAAACACACACACACGACTTAGCATCTATGATATCATATAACTGTGTTTCACACCCTCTGAGTTAAAAAGTTCACGTTTTCGGTTACAAACTGCTCGTTTATATATATTTTTTTCCCATAAAACTGATCTATTTGTTCGATAAGAAGTTTTTTTTATTTTATACGACAGATATGGCATCTAAACTGAAAGACGACATTGTAAACTATGCCATAAACTGCATACTTTCTTTTTCGAATGATTACCACGTTGTATATCATATCGTATTTTTCCAATATCATATATCATACTTTTTTTTTTTGTTTTTGTTTCCTGCTTTCCGGAAAAAAAAAATAAAATAAAAATGTACATCAGAAAAAAAAAATTGAATTTAAACAGACGAAAGGAAAAGCATGGGGGCACGTCATGTAATGCACGGTGAAATCGTTATCCTGTACAACTCATCAGAACGAAAAAATTATGAAATCCAATCGAATCCGAGGAGAGGAAATACACGATCTACGTATAAACCTGAAGACATTACAGTGGAACAAAACCGAACACGAGTTTTCATTAAAAACAAAACAAAAATAAAAAAAAACAATAAAAAATCCATCTCAGTAAACGTAAAATCAGGTTGTTGGATAGAAATCAGGATCCATCAGGATCGTCCGTAAGGGAAATCAAATCAAACGCTACTCACGTGTGCATACTGTCATGTAAATTGGTTGAACATCGGTTAAAATTCCACATAGTGCATTCGACTGATTTTATACATACATTATATTCACATTATGCATTTAAATACATCTCACATTGGTTTGATTTCCGCAGGCGTGGCTCCCAGAAGCAACACAATAATATACTCGATGTAAAAAATAAAAAAAAAATGTAATATATATATATATACAGACAAAAGTATTGGGACACCTGACTAACACCCATATGTAGACATACACTTGTATGGGAGGTTTTTAGGTGTTGTAGCATGAACATTTTCTGTTCAAGCATCACACTGTCCCTGTGCATAAAGCCAGCACCGTGAGGATCTGCTTTACATGGAGTCGAAGATCTCCTGCTATAGAGCTCCAACCCTATTGAACGTGATGAATGTGAGTACTGACTACACACCCAGACCTCCTCACCACATCTCACCTACATCAGTACCTGACGTTACTAACGCTTTTATGGCTAAATGAGTACAAATCTCCACAAAACCTAGTGGAACATCTTCCCAGAAGAGTGGAGCTCATTATAAGAGCAAATGGGGACTGAATGTGGGATGGAACATTTGAATAGAAGCACATACCAATCTTATGGTCAGGTGTCCACATACTTTTGTACTATATATATATATATATATATATATATATATATATATATATATATATATATATATATATATATGTGTGTGTGTGTGTGTGTGTGTGTGTGTGTGTGTGTGTGTGTGTGTGTGTGTGTGTAGGTGTAGGTGTGTGTGTGATTTGAAAAAGAAAAAAAAAAACACGTGAAATATTATAAAATTCAGGAAATCAAGAAATATTCGCCTCAGAATCGGAATCTGAATACACACGATTCGTTCCTCGTACTATTGAGAGAACGCAAATCAAAGATTTTGCGCTAACTTAGATTTTTCCTAGCATTTATTTCTAGAAAGACATATTTCAAGCTTAGAAACACTATCTAGAAATCGGTTTGATTCGTGAGTCGGAACAACAGATGACCAGCGTCAGTGAAAAGCAAATCAAATCAAAACGAATGGATTCGAGTGTTCGGGTGTCGATTATTAAACGAATAGAGCAAGTTCATGTGATAATATTATTGTATGTAAAGGGTTGCATGTAGGTAGCTTTGTAAAATGATACATAATAAAGATAAAAGTAAATAAAATCATGAAAACGACGGATATTTGAAAATGTTTTAGTTAACTAAATTCTTGTTTTATATATATATATATATATATATATATATAAACAAATGGTATTAATATGGAAACTAAATTAAATAAAAAATATCCTAATTTAATTAAAAAAAAAAAAAAAAAAGAGAGAAATTGTTTTTCTTTTTTAAAAATGGATTTTTTTAACCTTGGTATTTCACGTTCAATTTATCATGGCAGAGTTTTCACACATCAGCGACAATGTGCTAAAAATCACAGAATTATGGCTGTCGATTTGGTCCACGCCTTTTTGTTCGGGGGAAAATGCTGAAAGATTCGTCGGCGTTCGCTTTCAGCATCCCGTCAAAACCTTTCCCTTCTCCGAGCGTTCTGATTGTTCTGATTGTGCGAAAACTGGAGTGTTTTCAAATTAGCCAGGCTAAACATTATGACCTGAAAGGGCTACGGAGGAGTGTGTGTGTGAGTGTTAGTGTGTGTGTATAAAGTGTGTGTACATTCGAGAGCGCTCTGATGATGGTGACACACTTCAGGTCGTCCTCTCAGAAACACAACAACACACACTTTTACTCTGCCCCCTCCCAAGACCCTGTTCCGATCGACTCCCTCGTCCCCCACCCCCACCCCCCTCCTTCACAACCACACGGCTAACTCGCTAGCTTTTGAAAAGAGCACAATGGTGCTGATTTACAAAGTGGGCAATCAGTAAAACTAAAATAAAATAGAAAAACAAAAAGGAAAAGGAGATGGAGAGAGAGAGAGAGAGAGAGAGAGAGAGAGAGAGAGAGAGAGAGAGAGAGAGAGAGAGAGAGAAAAGGGCAGAGAAAAAAGAGAGAGAAAGAAATGTAAACCGTACATATTTACATGATGGGAAATTCCACAGAACATAAAAATCACCGTACTGATTCAAATATCTCTTTTTTTTCAGGAAAAAAACAACAACCAACCAACCAACCAACCAAACAACCAAAAAAAAAGCAAACCGCGTTGCCAGATCGGATCCAGAAATGAGTCGTGTGAATGGTTCAGTCCAGTTCAGTGCGTATGGCTGTAGGTAGCGCTAGTAAACACAGAGCAGAGAGCTGAGAGCCAAAACCAGGAACCCGCAAGCCAGCAGAGCTTCTCCTCCTCCATTGGCCCCGTACTGAGCTGTGTTAGTGGCTGTGAATAAAAACACACACACACACACACACACACACACACACACACACACACACACACACACACACACACACACACACACACACACACACACACACACATTACTCCTAGCAGTCATCCTAGATCTAAAGCACTTTTGTTATTATAAAACTGTTATAACGTGTCATAACAATGTAACACATGTACAGTAAAGTCTTATAAAACTTTTTGACAAGTTATAAAGCTATTAAAGGAATTCTAACACTTCAAAGTGTCATAACGTGACATCAAGCTGTTCTTTTACATCTGTTCTTTTACAAGCTGTTTTTTTTACAAGCTGTTCATTTACATCTGTTCTTATACAAGCTGTTCCTTTACATGCTGTTCTTTTACAAGCTGTTCCTTTACATATTTTCTTCTACAAGTTGTTCTTTTACAAGCTGTTCTTTTACAAGCTGTTCTTTTACAAGCTGTTCTTTTATAAGCTGTTCTTTTACAAGCTGTTCATTTACATCTGTTCTTATACAAGCTGTTCTTTTACATCTGTTCTTATACAAGCTGTTCCTTTACATCTTTTCTTATACAAGCTGTTCTTTTACAAGCTGTTCTTTTACATCTGTTCTTATACAAGCTGTTCCTTTACATGCTGTTCTTATACAAGCTGTTCCTTTGCATGCTGTTCTTTTACAAGCTGTTCCTTTGCATGCTGTTCTTTTACAAGCTGTTCCTTTACATCTTTTCTTATACAAGCTGTTCTTTTATACGCTGTTCTTTTACAAGCTGTTCCTTTGCATGCTGTTCTTTTACAAGCTGTTCCTTTACATCTTTTCTTATACAAGCTGTTCTTTTATACGCTGTTCTTTTACAAGCTGTCCATTTACATCTGTTCTTATACAATCTGTTCTTATACAAGCTGTTCTTTTACATCTGTTCTTATACAAGCTGTTCTTTTACAAGCTGTTCTTTTACATCTGTTCTTATACAAGCTGTTCTTTTACAAGCTGTTCCTTTACATCTGAGCAGGTGGCAAAACCTAATGACACTTAGATTTGGTGAGATTGAACACTTTTTGTCATTGTGCACAAGTCAAAAGACCATGAAATGCATTTAGCATTTAACCAGAAGTGCAAATAAAATAGAAAATATATATCTAATATAGATATATATATATATTTAAGCCAGCAAAGAAGATTTTACTGACCCTGATGGCCCACCACTGTATATATATATATATATATATATATATATATATATATATATATATATATATATATATATATATATATATATATATATATATATATATATATATATATACACACACACACACATGTATATGGATGCATAGTATATTATATTCTAAAAATAGGGCGGAAGAGAAGAGGCACTGAGTGAAATCAGATCAGTGCAAATGGTAGATATATACAGAGTTTGTACAGAGAAATGAGGTCAAAATGTCCAGTGACCATCAGGTGACTATACAGAGATCACATAGTAATTATACTGCAATGTGCAAGGAAGCGAATAGACAACGAGGCAGGGCAAGTAGCATAGCAGTGTGAATGACAAGAGACAACCAGAGTGCAAACAGCATGAATATTATAAATTACAGTCTGTTTTTTGTTTTGTTTAAATGTGGTAGAGTTCATAACACAGTAATAATAATTAACATACACCTGATTGTCACATGACTCAGGTGTACTACAAAATTAATACATTTCAAAATGAATACAATACGTTAAAAAGCTCATAAATATTAAAAAAGCCTATAAAAAGCTGACGAAGCTGAAAATGTGGCTATTTTTCATGCCTCTTTCAACTGCCTTCATTAACAAGTCATTCCTTTCTAACAGACATAAACAATCATAATGCCTTATTCCAACAGATATAACTATAAAATATAATATACAAAATATTATAGAAAGTTCATTTTCTAAGTAATGAGGACAAGTTGGCATAACAACAGGGTCAAGTGACATAAGGGCGACTTTTAATTTTGAACTGATTTATTTGTATGTTACTGTAATGATGTGCTCTATGTAGGTGCTACGCAGCCTTATGGACACTTTCTTAAGTAAAGGGTTACCTGTGTACCTAGAGGAACTGCACATGGCAGAGAGATGAGAGGCTACATAACACCTACATAAGCTCTTTACTGACATGCATCAACAAGAAAACTCAGAAATCCCTATTAGCAAGCCCTGGCTGACGTTGCATAAGGTTGTAATAATGCTTTCCAAGTTCTATTGCAGTGGATTCGTAGCTCAGTCACCTGACCCGTGGTATAATAATCTTATGCCACATGACATAAGCCAAGTGATGCCTCCATAGGTTATAATCTTATATCACATGATTTATAGAATTTGATGCATCCATGGGTTATAAACTTATGTCACATGACCTAAGTCAGTTCGTCCCTCCATGGGTTATAATCTTATGTCACATGACTTAAATCAGCAATGCCTTATGGCATAAAGCCTTTATCCAGCAAGCATCAATGTTCATAAAGCCATTTTCTTTTAGATAGAGTTGAGACAACAGCACATTTGAGTAATGCTACATAAGGTTGTTATAACGCTTACAAGATTACTTGATTTCATAGCTCGGTGACTTTACACGTGTCGCACGTCACTTGACTTAAGTGAGCTGATGCCTCCTGTAGTAAGGCTTTTAGAGTTATTCAGTTAGACACGAAGGGCTTATGCAGGTGTTATAATCACACATGATACACTTTGCCTATTTGACTGAACAAATAAAGTATACGAACATGTGGTTTGTACAGGAGCAATTACATCTTATTTTCTCGCTCACACACACACACACACACACACACACACACACACACACACACACACACACACACACACACACACACACACACACGTGCGCACACACACAATAAAGAAAACTCGGCAGGGATTTTCCCAGTGCAGTGCGACTCGAGTGTAAGCGCTGGCAAGAGATTTTTCATCCAAGCAGGTGTGTGAGTCTACAGGCATTTATCTACATAGCATTGTTAATGACAGCCACTGGCCTGGCTAAGGAGATTAATGCTGAGTGTGCTCTCTCTCTCTCTCTCTCACACACACACACACACACACACACACACACACACACACACACACACACACACACACACACACACACACACCCTGGCCTGAGTGTATGCTAATGAAATGGGATCTCTCCCAAAATGCGATCAGTCTTATACATTCATACAAACGATTATGAATCGGAGATCCGAGCGCAATCCGTGAATGGGTTCGAATTTTGCTTTCCGTCTTTCGGCACTAGCGAGAAGCACAATTTCAGGAAAAAAAATAAATGAAATGAAAAGATTTTTTGTTTGATTTAAAACTGCACCTCTAATTTCCACTTCACAGCCACACGGCTTTTCGAGCTCCTCCGTGATGGGGATAAATTACACCAGCTCTTTTACTCAGCGGCCGGAATGGACCTAGGACATGGACGCCGATGCGGACGTGGAGAGCGGCAGAAACGAGCCGGAAAATGAAGCAAATTGGGATGATGTAAGGAAGATGCATGGTCAGGTTGGAGAAGAGAGGCAGAGAGGCAGAAAGAGGAGAGGAAATGGCCCTGTGGGCTGCGCCTTCCCTCGGCCTCTATCCACAGCGCCGGATAATGACACACTTTTTTTTTTTTTTTTTTTTTTGCTCGGCAGTAGGAGTAAAGCTCGTCACCATGGAAACAGCTCACATCCTGCGCTGGCCTCTTTGCTGGAGTTAGAGGAACGGGCGAGGAGCCACCCGAAGACCTTTGCAGAACTCTCGAGCATCTGCTGATGGTCAAAGGAGCTTCATCCGACTTCAGCTTAATTTTTTACGGGTCCAGCTGGAATCGTCACGAGTTTCCAATTCTGGGGTCACGCCAGGAACAGAGCATTTTTTATTTTTATCTGAGGAGTAATTAAAGGAAAGCGGGAATATTACCTGCTCGGTGGCAGTGTGACTGTCGGAGGCTTGTTTAATATCCCACCGGGCCAAAGGCGGTCCCTGTTGTTTTGACGGTGCAGGTTGTTACTGCGCTTGCTGTTTTAATTAACTTCAACCCTGCCTAAACACACACACACACACACACACACACACGCAAATCTCCTGATTACTCTTCCCTGTATTTACAATCATACAGCAGATTACAGTGACGGCTGCGATGCTCCAGGGTTCAGCCCCCTATACACTGCTGACAAAAAAAAACCACTGCGTCATGCTGTTACAGGAAAAAAGTGTCCTCGAGGGGTTAATCCCTCCTATAACGCAGTAACTTACCCCCCAAAAAAATAATGATCTCATTCATACAACTGAGCAGTTGAGGTTTAAGGGCCTTTCTCAAGGGCCTAGCAATGGCAGATTAGTGGTGGTGGGATTTGAACTCACGACCTTCTGATAAGAAGCCAAAACCGTAACCACGGGGCTACTGTCCAAAGAGTTCTGCTGGAGACTCCTTCCATAAATGTTGAACGTCAACCAGATTGACAATCGCGCACTTTCTGACCCGCTCACTTAAAGTTGCTATGGAAACCATAACATACCAGAACGAGTCGACAATCAACACCACCTGACCAATCCGAATAAAAAAATTATCACGCTGAGACATAGTACAAGACTTCAATTTATGAATATGCATTCGTATGCAAACATAGACCCGCCCCTATAGCCGCCTTCCATCCAAACTGCTTACTTGGGTTTGGAGTCTTGTTTCCTATATAACGTCACCATAGTAACCACTGTTTTGTTCATATTGCTAGACTTTTCTGTGGCTCTACTGTAACTTTCATGTCTGGGCAGCTCATTGTCAACCTTTTTTCATTTGCATATCATTTGCATACTAACTCTGATTGGTCCAGCGCTGTGGAACATCACAGGTTTAGAATTCGGACAGCGAGCTAACACATTGAACAGCTTGCGATTCGACGGCATTTCGCTACCGGTTGGGTCCGCATCACCCGGGTCTCTGTTGTCCGTCTCAATCGTCCATTCTTGTAAGTTTATCGCGTTTGTTTTTTGCCAATCAATCAATCAATCAATCAATCAATCAATCAATCAATCAATCAGTGCGGTAGTTTTCCCGGGGCGCGATTCTTCCGCCTTTGCATTATTTTTATTTATTTATTTATTTATTTATTTATTTATTTATTTATTTATTATAATTTCAAATGTAGTTAAGCAGAATACTTCAAGCAAAACATATTTAGATGAAAAGTAAAATTACAGATTTTTTTAAAACTACTTTAAATATAATTAGTTACTGCTTAGAAAAAGCTCAGTCGTCGTTTAGACGTCAATTCTTCATCAGGTGCCTTTGCATTTTTAATGCTGTACATTTAAATATTCATCTGCACTTGGCAAATTGCATAATGGCTATTATTTGAACTTCTGGTAGATGCTAATCTGCATTTCATTGCTGTGTACCTGTACTATCTGTCTGTCTGTCTGTCTGTCTGTCTGTCTGTCTGTCTGTCTGTCTATCTATCTATATATCTACATTTTATGGAGTTTTACGAAGCGAACATCGTCGAATGTCTAGGGAATGACATCGCGAGCTAGCCCCGCCCCCTTTCCGGATCGATTTAACGCATTAATACGAACACTATACATTTGAACAGGTTGTTCGAATCGACCCGGGTTGCAATCTTGCGAAGCCGTGTTTCCGCACTGACCCACACACAGCATACAAATAGCCCCATTTCACACTAAAGTGCATCAGCTGTAATTTGGGATGATGACTGCAGAGGTGCGGAAGCGAGAGACAAAAGTACGAGCTGCACAGAACTTTTTTTTTTCCGCACGAGGATGGAATTAGTCCCTCTCTTGTTTCCGTACGTCAGTTGTGGTTGATTTAGCGAACCACTTAAAACTCTTTCTGCAGGTTGGGTTTGGTGAATAAAACGGAGCAGGATGAAACTTAGGGGTCAACAGCCCCGTTAATCAAAACGCGTTTTTAATCCCACAGTTCCCTCCGACCGGCACAGAAACTCAGACTAAGCTGCTTAATGAATTCGGCTCTCCAGTTCCAGGCTTCCCAGCTTTCTGAGAGTCAACCGACTGCCTCCTGAAATACAAACACACCGAGATACTCAACCTGGATTTCATGAATTCGAATTATATGCAAATTATATGCAAAACCACAAATATATACACTATACTTTGTTTGGTCAAAATTATTGAGACACCGGTCATTTCCACCCAAACATAATTGCATCAGACGTCCTTGAACGCATTCGATAGCATGAAATTTTCCCTTTACTTAAACTAGGAGAACCCAAAACCTGTTCCAGCATGTCTCCATGGGCTGAAGGGAGTGGAAGATCTCTAGCTATAGAGCTCTAAAGAATGTAAACGTTGACTGCACCCCAGGCCTCCTCACCTACACCTACATAAGTACCTGACTTTACTGACAGCTTCCTTGAATAAACACAAATCTTCACAGAATCTAGTGGAACATCTTCCCCAAAGAGTGAAAGTTATTATAACAGAAAAATACCAATCTCACAGTCAGGTGTCCACAAACTTTTGCCTGTATACTGTAAGTGCACCCTGGTCCTCACTTGTCAGTGTAGAATCTATTCGTACATTTTTTTCCCACAAGCACTTACAAACGCGGTAAATGAATGTGGCAAAATAAATGGCGCCCTCAGCTGCAGTGGTTGAGATGCGCTATTAAAGTTGTTGATGATGTTTGGAAGAGTTTTGATGATTATTAAATCTTAGTGTTAAACAGCTGCTCCATGATATAGATAATATAGATATAGTTTAATTAGAATCCCATATATATATATATATATATACTGTATATAATCATATAGATCTTAATGCAACACATTTATTGTTAGTATTAAACTATAAAAAGTATAAAAATCATTAATTACCTGAACAATAAGTTTTACACATTTTCGCTTAATATATAACTTAATATGTATATTTCTTTATATTTTCTTAATAATCTTTATTTTAATATTTAATATATCTTTATTTACCGAACAAATGACCTATGAGATCAAATAAAGTATTCTGATTTGGATGACTATCATAATTATTATTGTTATTATTATTTTAATGAATCAATATTAAATTGTCTACTGGAATTATTAAACATAATTTCTTTTTTACAATTGTTTTTTTTTGTTATTAGTCCCAGACAATCAGCTCCAATCAAATCAGCTTGTAGATAAAAAAAAAAAAAATGTATATAAAATAAAATAAATAAAACAATAAATAAACTAGTTATATATATTATGTATTCTTTTTATGTATTAAATAAATAAATAAATAATTTAATGATGTATTTATTGACATTTATGAAATTAAAATGTATATAAAATAATGTTTACTCATAAGGATTCTTTTTCTTCTGCTTCTTGTTATTATTATTATTATTATTATTATTATTATTATTATATACAATTATAATTGTCTAAAAACATAATTCGATTGATTTGATTGACATGATATTTTTAGAAATTGCTTTTATAATTATTTGAAGCTGATTTGACATCCATCCATCCAAATCAAATCAGTTTGTAGCTGTAAACAAACAAACAAACAAACAAACAAATAAATAAATATGTGGACAACGAGGAAACTAACAGAAAGGTTTTGCTGTGACCTCATTATTATGACACCAGGATTATCTGGTTATATCCCTCAGCCCTGCTGGCAAACCCATTCTATTACTTACAGTATGATTCAGCAGAGATAAAAAAAAAAAATAATAATAAAAAAATAAATAAATAAATAAATAAATAAATAAATAAATAAATAAATAAATAAAACTTCATTAAATCGTATTAAATGTTGAATCAGTTTGGTTAGACAGATAATTTCAATTAAATTAATAAAAAAAACATAATAAAATCAATTAACTAATAATAATAACAATAATAATAATTATTATTTATTATTATTATTTTATTTTTAATTATTATTATTATTTTTTAATATAATATATATTTTTTGGTTCCTCACTCAGCACCATCACTAATATCTTTTAGGGAGCTTTTACCTCCTGCTTGTGAAAAATAAATCCTAGCGAGTAACTGAGTACCGTAAACCAATAAACCATTATGATTTGAAGGCTTTGAAGCTGCAGGAGATGCATATTAACGATGCTCCTGACTGAGTGCTAATTCTTTTAGCTGCTTGAAGCCGAAAAGAAAGTTAGGCTAATGTTACATGACTTTTTTTTTCTTTTAATCTTTCACTCATCTGCCTTCATACCTCTTCCTCATCCTGAGCCTGTTCCTCCTCCCATCGTTTTTAAGCGGGGTGATGTCCATCTACCTCTCTGTCATGGTAACATGCTGACGTCTGTTCGCACGTGAGCTCTGCGATAATTTCACGGGAATTATATTCGCCGCTGTGTCGGTTTTCCAGGGAATTGAACTCTGGCTTGTGCTGAACCTCTTCCACCTCAATTTCAGCCAAATTTCAGCCAATTCAAGTGTGAAGCTTTTTTTATGATGTATCATCAGTTCTTACTTTTCCACACTCGTGCCAATCACTCGTTCCATAAACAAACTGGCGCCTGACCATAAGATTGGTATTCTTTTAAGCAATCCCATTGAACACTTACTTTTCATTTGCTCTTATAATATGCACCATTTTTCTGGGAAGATGTTCCACTAGATTTTTGTGGAGATTTGCTGAGATACATTCAGCTACAAGAAAAGAGTTCCTCAGCCACAAAGGCAGGACCTGATGAAGGTGAGGTGAGGAGGACTGGGGTGCCATCGGTGTTCACCACAAGCCATGAGGGAACAGATGATAACCTCAACAATGATGGAACTGTGATGAATAGATATCTCCCAAACGCATGTCCCGGGTTCCACTAGGCATTCCAGCAATACTCCATGCCCCAAACTGACCCCAAATCTCTTTAATACACCATTTGTGTCTGAATTTGGACGTAATCGGTTCTCCTGATGGAGGCCCCCCCTCCAGAGTTCGCTTCCTAGGTGCTCTCTGAGAGCAGTTCAATGTCCTTGACCATTAATCAGAAGCCTAGTATTCCCTGGACTGCCTCTAGAGAGGGAAAAACCAGGATAGGACCAAAAACTCAACCCCGAGACCCGAACTCAAAAACTCAAAAACAACTCAAATCCACATTTAAAAATTTCCTTTCCGACTATAACGTGCCCACAAATCCTCCCCTGAGACCCGATCCTCCACTTCAGAGTGGCACCAACGATAAGAAAGCGGTTATTTTAGCCTTGTTTTAACCCGAGCACTGAGCGGGTCTCTGTCATTATCGTGTTAAGTGCACTTTATGAAGTGGAGGGATCTGAGTCATGAATAACACCTGCAATCTTTTTTTTTTTTTTTTTTTGCTCTGTCGCCTGTTTCTGTGACTGCACTGTCACTTTGAAAGGATCAAAAATGAAAAGAAAATCCCAATATGTTTATGAATCGGCCGTGACAAATTCCCAAAAATTTTTTTACAAGCACTCAACGACAAATTTGCTATCACTTGAAGCAGTTTAGCGAGCTATACGTAAATCTGCGATTCAGAACACTTTATTCGTACCTGACTGCAGGACCACACGGGTTCAAAACGGTACGTTTAGTACAGCGCCAATAGAGAGGATCAGGGTTTTTTTGTAAAAATCTTACACTCTCTAGCAGGTGCTACTGAAGATACGAGAGCTCAAAAGATCCCGGATTTGTGCATGCTAATGCTTTCCAAAGAAGTGGAAATTATATTTGCACTTTTACAGCAAAACCCTTGGTGACAAAGCAGAAATCTGGAGCTGATAACTGAGGAAAAACTCTCAAAGGAGTCATCAAGTAGCTCTTAAACGGGGGCGTGGCCTAATCATTATTTTTCACCCCAATCAACAGTTGGAGGTACATACGGTATTAACGTTACCGAGTAAGAGATCGATGAACTCGTCATGCTAATCAAATCAGCGCTGACTGAACATCGATGCATCCTACATTTTTTTAAAACCATTTCACAAACGATCGCACATGAAAAGGTTTGATTAAAGCTGTAAAGAGCTCAAAGATTTAATTCAGTGAAGAGGAAAGTCATAAACGATAAAAATCCGCTATGTGATGCAAAAAATACTGCTAGCAAAAGTGCCATCATTATGCTCAAAGAGAGGGATGGACTGAGTGGGATGGAGAGATGGTTGGAGTGAGTGGAATGAAAATAGAAAGATGGGGTGAGTGGGAAGGAGAGAGGGATAGAGTGAGTGGTAAGGAGAGAGGGATGGAGTGATTGGGATCGAGTAAGTGAGATAGAGAGAGAGGGATGGATTGAGTGGGATGGAAAGAGAGGGCTGGAGTGAGTGGGATGGAGAGAAAGGGATGGAGTGAGTAAGATGAAGAGAGATGGAGTAAGTGAGATGGAGAGAGGGATAGAGTGAGTGAGATGGAGTGAGTGAGATGGTGAGAGAGGGATGGAGTGAGTGAAATGGAGAGTGAGGGATAGAGTGACTGAGGGTTGGAGAAAGTGAGGGATGGAGTGAGTAAGAGATGGAGAAAGAGGGATGGAGTAAATGAAGGATGGAGAGAGAGGGATGGAGTAAGTGAGGGATAGAGAGAGATGGATGGAGTGAGTGAGGGATAGAGAGAGGGATGGAGAGAGAGGGATGGAGTGAGTGAGGGATGGAATAAGTGAGGGATGGAGTAAGTGAGGGATGGAGTAAGTGAGATGGAGAGAGAGGGATAGAGGGAGTGAGATGGACTGAGTGGGATGGAGAGTAAGGGATGGAGTAAGTAAAATGGAGAGAGGGGGATGGACTGAGTGGGATAGAAAGAGAGAGAGGGATGGAGTGAGTGGGATGAAGAGAGAGAGATCGACTGACTGGGAAGAAGAGAGCAGGTTAATATGGAGGTGGATCTGAAAAGAAGATCTAGAAGGTTCCTCAGCATCCAGCATGGTTTCACTTCTCCTACATTGTACAGCCAAACATTTGTGGACACCTGAGCTTAAGAACTCATTCAAAATGTAGTCCCAATGTGCTGTTAGAAGAACCTCCACTGTTCTGGGAAGTTCTGTCAAGCAGCAGCTTCTCAGCTTTATCAGGCTGCACTGTGTGTTTACACCAACCAAAGAATGAAATGATTCCCATTAACTAAAGCTCTGTGTAACATTCCCAGCATCAGGAACGTTCTAACAGGTTCTAAGATTCCAAGGATTCTTCCAAAAAAAAAACCCAATTTTGTAAAGTTCTGCATGAAACCAATTCTAAATCCTTCCTAAGATTCTTTCTAGAACCTTTTCTGTGTCAATACGGAAATTCAATAGATGTACTTTTTACTCCACTTTATTTCACAGTTTTTCTCAGAGGCTTTGGAGCGTTTCTCAGATCAGAAATGAAATTCTTAAAACTACTTCTTTAATCTCCACATCATTGGGTCACTCGTGCTCATCATAAGAACATTTCTCGTTGTTTTGATTAAATTGCGAACGCTTTTGTACATTCATTTAATGGATTGTGTACGAGTGTCTGCTGTTTCCTACATTATCAGTTGTTTATGTTCATGTTGATCAAAAATATTATACTGATTTCACCTGAAGAGTTTTAACCCCCAAAACATCTCAGCATCAGTTCATTGTGTGGGTCATTCAATGATCAATGAATCTGTCACTTAAATTTTCCATTAAATGTGTTGAATTGTTGAATTGTGCAGATGAATCTTGAATGTCACTAATGAAGGCGAGTGAACGGCATCAGATCAACCAATGATCAACCATTTCTCTAAAACAGGTCAAAGGTGAATCTTGTGAACCTTCAATTGGCGACAGAACAAATGACTGTTTGAACATGAATAAAAAATGCAATCGAATGAATACATTTGTGCCATTTAAATTCATAAAACAAGAACTTCAGCTTTGGTCACCGTGGTTTACATCAGGAAACACCGAAACCGCACACCGTCACACTGAACATTGTTACGATCTCGCTTGTGAACAACCACAAAAGCACTCGTTATTCCGATGCCGATGAGATTCACTCAAATACCTACTTTTGTGAGATGAATTAAGGATTTTGAGAAAAGTGCAGACTTTTGCAGGAAATCCAAGTAGTTTTGCTGTTTGTACAAATCGTTTTGAGAAATTCGCTTTCTTGGTTTTTGCGAATATTAAAGGCGATTTGAGAAACGCTGCAAAGCGACTGATTAAACCACGAGCACCAACGATGACATTCTGCTCGTTTTTCGGTCCCGAAAATGAGCTTGAATCAATTCCATAAACTGAGAACCGGCTTTTTGTTGAAGTTGAATAAAAAAAATCAGCCCTCTATAAGACACATCAAAGTCAGTTTTGAATATGTGGTTTTACTTTGATCTAAAGCGATTTACTTTTATTTGATTTCTCCATTAAATAGTAACGTTTCTTCTACTTTCCTACTTTGTCTGTTTTTTGTTCGATCTTTGTTTCCTTTTTTTGGCGTCTCGAAGAGGATGTCGTGTTGACGGTTAACGCAGTGTTAATGCAGGTGTACAATTTAAATTTGGAAATAAAAAATCACAAATCAACTGTTTTTGGCTTTTCGTTAACACGTGTCTTGGCTGTTGAGTACTGGTGCTTCTTTGAGCCTACAAGTCGAAATAAATTGTTCAAATCAGATACTCGAAGACTTTTACTCAAATCATATTGGAATTGGTGACTTTAACTTGTAATGGAAGACGTTTTGCAGGAAAGTGTTTACACTTTTCCTCAAGAAGGCCTTTCAGGTCCAATTTTACACCTCTGGCTGCTTTCTAACTGAACCTAGAACCTTCTCCAGAGATAAAAACTTAAGGCTTTATACAATAATATATAATACTTTAAATGTAAAGCTTCCATGTGGAGCACTGTGGAAGAAGGAACCGTCTTAGGAACCTCTTTTCTCTGAGCGTCTTTGTATAGGAAGGTAAATGTGGGGTTGGTGAAGGGGTTCAAATATGGAAAATCTCTCTCACACACACATCTACTTCCTTTTATTTAGCATGACTCTCTCTGCAGGAATGGCAGAACCATATAATCAGAAGAACACTCATAGCTACTCATAGTTCCATACGGATGTGTCAGGTTTAGGAACCTGCCCTCTACGCATAGACCTGCATGTTCTCCACATTCTATGCAGAAGATATTTCAAGCACAGGATTTCTAAATAAATCCCCAGTTCCGCTGATTTGATCAGCTTTAGTTTTAGAACCGAGTTCTAAACCGGCAGTGCCATTTCTCCTCTCCTCCCTCCCCGGTGTGTTATTTCCGTCAACCGGAGACAGCTGAAGAACTTTTTCAGAGATCACGAACCAGGGCGAGAACCCATCACCTCCGAAGACAACAATATTAAAGCTTCCTGTTTGGGTTCTCATCCAAGTTCCGGCACAAAATTGAACGATAATACCACCAAGCGCTGTTGGCAGGATCTTCACGCGAGGCTATATTTGAAACAATAACCGTCTCCCAAAGTGAGGATTAGGTCTCAGAAGCAATTAGAAAAGGCCCTGAAGCACGAAAAAAGGAGAACGATCATTTACAGAACACTTCAGGAAGAACAGATCACATTTTCAAAAATATCTGATAGGAATAAAAAAAATAAAAAAAATGACATTTGAAGACTAAAGTCTTTAGCAACTTAAAGGATCACTTGGTGCCTTTCATAAATGGTTCTCAGGTGCTTTCAATCATAATCAACCATAAAGAACCTACTTTTCATTTGATGTTACAAATTTACTAAAGGTAGAACCTTGTCTACATGAAGAACCTTTAAAAGCTAGAAGAAAAACTTATTTGGCCCTACAGAGCATGTGGAACGTTTGGAAACAAGGTGTCAAAAGAACATCATACATTCACATAACATTAATTCCATTTTTTTCTGTTAGATATTAATGAATAAAAGGTCCTGGAAATGTATATACAATTAAATGTTAGATAGATAGATAGATAGATAGATAGATAGATAGATAGATAGATAGATAGATAGATAGATAGATAGATAGATAGATAGATAGATAGACAGACAGACAGACAGACAGACAGACAGACAGACAGACAGACAGACAGACAGACAGATAGATAGATAGATAGATAGATAGGCAGACAGACAGACAGACAGACAGACAGACAGACAGACATGTAAATAGTTAGTCGAAACTCCTAATGTTCTCAGAAATCTTTGTCCATCCTGCATTTTCATGTTGAATTTTCTGAGTGAATCATCCCTGTTTTACATCAGACTCTAAAGGAAAAACTCCCCCTGTCCCACTCCCTTCATCTCGCTCGCCCTCATTAGCGCTGCCCTTCTCGCTAGCATTTCCGCAATCTAGCTACATCACATAGCCGCTAATTAACGTGTCAAAACAAAATAACATCTTCTCTCCGGTGCGTCGCCCCGTCCTCTCGCCCTATCAGAAGAAATTTCAAAACACTCACAAATGTGTCAAATCCAAAAAAATCAGCAGCAGAAGAAGAAATACGTGAAAAACGCGCTAAGAAAACCTCCCCGCTAATGACTCGATCTCTCATGACCTCTCATACAGCTTTAGATTTGCAGGAAATATAAAGAGCACTTAAGGAAGATCAGAGTCCGGTAGCGTGCGCTCGTCTCCATGGTTACGCAATCTGTTTAAAGCTAGCGCATACGTTTTAATAGTGCCACGTTTTAGTGCTACGATCACTAATTACACAGTTACCGAGGAAAGATGCTAATGAGTGTCTGAGATCAGCCTGAACTCAACGTTCAGCTCATTACACAACATTATTTACCTCTTTCTTATCCCTTCATCCTCTACCACTCATTTATCTATCCTTTACCATTCACCCCTCCATCCTCTACCACTCATTTATCTATCCTTTACCATTCACCCCTCCATCCTCTACCACTCATTTATCTATCCTTTACCATTCACCCGTCCATCCTCTAACACTCATTTATCTATCCTTTACCACTCACCCCTCCATCCTCTACCACTTATCCCTCCATCCTCTACCACTCACCCCTCCACCCTCTACCACTCATCCCTCCACCCTCTACCACTCATCCCTTCACCCTCTACCACTCACCCCTCCACCCTCTACCACTTATCCCTCCATCCTCTACCACTCACCCCTCCATCCTCTACCACTCATCTCTCTATCCTCTACCACTCATCTCTCCATCCTCTACCACTCATCTCTCTATCCTCTACCACTTATCTCTCAATCCTCTAACATTCATCCCTCCTCTATGACTTATCTTTCCATCCTCTACCACTCATCTCTCCATCCTCTACCACTCATCACCCAATCCTCTACCACTCATCACTCAATCCTCTACCACTCATCTCTCCATCCTCTACCACTCATCCCTTCATCCCCTACCACTTATTTCTCCATCCTCTTTCACTCACCCCTCCATCCCCTACCACTTATCACTCCATCCTTTACCACTCACCCCTCCATCCTCTACCACTCGTTCCTCCATCCTCTACCACTGCTCAACTAATCCTTCCATCCCCTACCACTTATCCCTCCACCTTTTATCACAACTCCACTCCTCCCTCCATCCTCTACCACTGCTTCACTCATCTATTAATCCTCTATTATTGCTCCACTCATCTCTCCATCCTCTACCACTCATCCCTCCATCCTCTACCACTCATTTCTCCATCCTTTACCACTCATCCCTCCATCCTCTACCACTCATTTCTCCATCCTTTACCACTCATCCTCCCATCCTCTACCACTTATCTCTCCATCTTCAATTCTAGCTAAACCAATAAATGTAGCTACACTTGACTAGCATGGCCAATGTGATATTTATGAGCTAATCTAATGAATACAGCATTAGTTTTTACACAACATCAAATAGAGGAAAAGTAAGAAATAAATAAAATGTTAGTTTTTATAAAAATTAAAACCCATAATAAAGCGTGTAGATGCTGAGGTATAAACAGGACGCCTGCCTCGGCATGACTCCTTCCCGATCTAAATACAAGCAAGAAGGTAAATAAATTTCAACAGGAAGTCAGACAGAGCGGAGACGAAGGAAATCAGCCCAAATGCCAGACTCCATGTTTCTGTGGATTGCTGTTAAATGAATCGAGTTTCTCCTGGCAACGGCAAAAAAAATAAAAAATAAAACAACGATGAAAACCCAAAAGTGATTCAGTTTTCCGGCTACTTTAGCTCGACTCACAGAAATGAGAGTTTCATTCGAGCTCTCGGTGAGATGTGCAATTCATCTCTGGAATAAACCCGCATCAATCACCCAAATGTCAACAAACAAAGCAAAGGACACACGATCAAAAACTAATCTCAGGGCAGACGTGCACAAGTGAGAGAACGGAAGGACGGCAGAGTGAAGAGATCTGTAAAAGAAAAACATTTTAATGCTGTACACACTCTCTCTCACACACACACACACACACACACACACACACACACGCACACATACACACATACACACACACACACAGGAGTACACAAACATGTATATACACATACACGTATATTGGGTGAAGTGTAAGTGGTGGATCCGTGTTTATGACCTTGGACTTCAGGAGGTCATAAGTTCATGAAGTTGTGCTTGTATTGCTTAGGCTTTCTAAGGTGTCTATTTGATGTTGTGTGTTTATGGTTATGGATTAGATTGTTTGCACAATTTGATAGAACTGATACAAGCAACTGTATCCATCTCTATATGTGTCCATATGATTAACTGTTTGATGAAATCATATAAACATTGAGTGGAGAGATGTGTGGAGAACTGCTAAAGAATTGGTGGTAGTGGACGAAGGGATGAGTGTTGATGGGGTAGATGATGAAGGGATGATTTTAAATCTAACAGCTAGAAAAAAAGGCACAACAGCACCTGTGCTTCTTGAAAAATCAAGAAGACTCATCTGTTCCCAGGGATTCTAACACGTTTTTACAGCAGGATCCTCACTTTATGGTATTGAGGCTCCACTGCGTTAGAACGCTAAACCTCCTGATGCATCACTGGCACCAAACTACCTCCTATTGAGCACCTTCACAACAGCAGATCGATCGATCGATCGATCGATCTATCTATCTATCTATCTATCTATCTATCTATCTATCTATCTATCTATCTATCTATCTATCTATCTATCTATCTATCTATCTATCTATCTATCTATCTATCATCTAAAAGACGAAGGGATGAGTGGCAGGATGAGTGGAGCAGTAGTAGAGGATATAAGAATGAGGATTCTTAGAACATAGATATGATGCAGGAATGAGTAAAGCTTTGGTAGAGGATGGAAGGATGTGTGAAGGGATGAATGGAGGAGTGTTAGAGGATGGAGGGATGAGTGGAGCAGTAGTAGAGGATAAAGGGATGAGTAGAGGGATAAGTGGAGTGGTGGTAAAGGATGGAGGCTTCGCTAAGTGCAGCTGTGAGGAAAACTAAAAGGAGGAGGAGCCAACTCGATATGTCCCGCTCAACTTCCCGTTTCAGTAGGAAACACCAATCGAATCACGATGGATGTTTCACTTTAGAGGGACTTATATATTAATATAAAAAGCTTCTGTTATACAAAAGGAAGAAACACCAATCAGAGTACAGAATTTAGCAGTACTTTGAACTAATTTATTCATGATTATCAACGTTAGTAACGTCATGCTAGCAGCAGGATAACGTTTTAAAAAGACGACTTCAATGCTAAGCGTTAGAAAAGCTAGTAGCCACAATGAGGAAATTCCCCAACTGCATGAATCTGTTTAAATAAGAGGATCACTGTAAGCCTTCAGGAGTTTATCGTCAGAAAGATAAATATATACTGTGAAATGTTTCTTTTTCTGGAAAGTCACAATTTTATCAAAAATGAAAAGAAAGTAAAGACGTCTCGGAATAGAGGGCACAGCAAGACGCATTAGCATGCCCCGGGTGTTTAGCAGTGTCTTTCCGGCAGGGTTTAGAAGTTCAGAGCCGGGAGGTGCACGCCCCTTCCACCCTCCGCACAACATCTTCCTTAATCATCGCCTCCCCCATGCCGAGAGCAAACGAGGAGCTCAAGGAGGCTTTGTAAAGAGCAAAGCGTCACCGCCGGAGCATCAGAGGAGATCCGGCATTGGAAGATGTTCCGCCTGCGGGAGCGTCCTGCAGGGCATGCCTCTTCATTTCAAATCATTTACAGCACAGAGGAGGTGAGACCCGGGAGGAGGTGAGATTAAAGAGACGATTAGACAATTGGTATGTGAGAGTAAGGAGGAGGAGAGGAATCACGGAGATGGGTTAAAAAAAAAACAGGTTAAAAAAGGTTTAAAAAAAAAAAAGATAAATATAATAAAGATATAAAAAAAGAGACAGAAGACACCTCAAACTGGAAAAAAAGGGGTAATTAAACAAAAGAAGGTGTAAAATAGAATGGAAAAAGACCGGACTGGACAAAATAACAAGAAGAAATATCCAAGAAGAAATGGAAGAAGCCCCAGAATGGATAAAAGAAGATGCAGAATGGATGAAAGAAGCAGGGAGAGGGAGACTCCACACAAGTGAGAAAAAAAAATAGTATTCCATCAGAATAAACGAAAAAAGCCCCAGACTGGAGGGTAAAAACCCTTCACACTAAACAGATAAAGCCCTAGAAGAGATCAAATAAATCTGGCTGGCCATAAGGAGCTGCAGAAAGACAAAAAGAAGTCCCAGACTGGAGAAGAGGAAACCCCCACACTAAAAAGAAAAAGTCCCAGAATAGATAGAAGAAGCCCCAGACTGGAGGGAAGGAAACCCCCACACTAGAAAGAAAAAGTCCCAGAATAGATAGAAGAAGCCCCAGACTAGAGGGAAGGAAACCCCCACACTAGAAAGAAAAAGTCCCAGAATAGATATAGGAAGCCCCAGACTGGAGTAGAGGAAACCCCTACACTAGAAAGAAAAAGTCCCAGAATAGATAGAAATAGCACCAGACTGGAAGAGAGGAAACCCCCACACTAGACAGAAAAATCCCCAGAATAGATAGAAGCCCCAGAATAGACAGAAGAAACCCCAGACTGGAGGCTGAGAAACCTCCACACTAGGTGGAAGAAGCCCCAGAATAGACGGACAAAGCCTAAATCTTTATAAGGAGCAGTAAAATAGACAGAAGAAGCCCCAGACAGGAGGAAAGGAAACCCCCACACTAGACAGAAAAATCCCCAGAATAGATAAGTAAAGCCCCAGAATAGACGGAAACCCCATACTAGACAGACAAAACCTCAGAAAGGGTGGAAAAAGACCCAGAATAGACAGAAGAACCCCCAGAATAGACAGAATAAGCCCCAGACTGGAGGGTAAGAAACCCCCACACTAGGTAGAAGAAGCCCCAGAATAGATGGACGAAGCCTAACTCTTCATAAGGAGCAGCAGAATAGACAGAAGAAGCCCCAGACTGGAGGAAAGAAACCCCTACACTACACAGACAAAGCCTCGGAAAGGGTGGAAAAAGACCCAGATTAGATAGAAGAAGCTCCAGAATAGACAGAAGCAGCCCCAGACTAGAGGGTAAGAAACCCCCACACTAGGTGAAAGAAGCCCCAGAATAGACAGACGAAGCCTAACTCTTCATAAGGAGCAGCAGAATAGACAGAAGAAGCCCCAGCCTGGAGGAATGAAACCCACACATTAGACAGACAAAGCCTCAGAAAGGGTGGAAAAGACCCAGAATAAACAGAAGAAGCCCGAGAATGTAAGAAAAAACCCTACACTAAACCGAAGAAGCCCCAGAATAAATAAAAGAAGACCCAGAGTGGAGGATAGGAAATCCTTATACTAGACTAAAGAAACTGAACTAGACTAAAGAGACAGAAAAGAAGCCCAACTGAATATAGGGAGTGGCAAAATGGCAGGAAGAAGCCCCCGCTTGGTCAGAAGCATTTGTTTAACAAAACTAACGTTAGCTAGCTAACACACATTAAAATGATCATATAATTATAATTTTTTTCAACACCACAACAACAAACCCATTACAAATCAACATGCAGAATGGCGCATACACCCGATATTCGCTAATATGGTTTGAGTTTTCTGTGAGGAAATGTTCCCGTAACACTTACGGAAATGTCACTGAGCGGAAAAGCATATTCACTGAAACGACAAAAGGAGCGAAAGGCGCAATTTCGTTGCAATTCAGGAGCCATTAGTGAGGTGTTGGTCCAAAAACGGCAATAAAAAACAAGTTCTCGAAAAAAAATCTGATTTATTTATTACTAATTAATAAATCACTTAATAATACACTATACAGCCAAACGTTTGCGGACACCTGACTATACGATTAGTTTCAGCCTGTTCCACATTTAATCCCCATTTTCTGTAATAATAAGAAGGTAAGAAGGTCTGGGGTGCAGTCCACGTTCACATTCATACATCCCAAAGGTGTTCAATAGGGTTGGAGCTCTATAGCAGGAGATCTTCCACTCCAACCCATGTAAAACAGATCTTCATAAAGCTGGCTTTGAGGATCTCCTAGTTCCTACATGATACACAATTGTGTACCTCAAACTTTGTGAGGAAGAACCACCTGGAACTGTAAAGTGTCCCAGTACTTTTGTCTGTATGGTGTATGACTGTCACATATCATATATATATATATATATATATATATATATATATATATATATATATATATATATATATATATATATATATATATATATATATATGAAACGTCAGTAGTGAAGATTAGTCATGTTGGTAATAAAACCGAGATGGAGTCTAGAAGCTGGTTAAACCGTCAATGATCCTGAAAAACGGTGACATTTGTAAAATGTCATGCTCTTTTTTTTCCCCAGCAGTTTTTTCAGCCCTTCAGATTTTTTATGATTTAATATATATATATATATATATATATATATATATATATATATATATATATATATACACTATTCCTGAAAAATATGCTTCATTAGGAAAAAAAAGCTATACCAAAAATTGCAATTACTTATAGTGATGAGTGGCAGCAGTGGTGGCGGTGGTGGTGACGTGGTAGACGTGAGGTGTATGAAAGCAGAGAGAAGGTAAGTGGAGTGAAGGAGGAGGTCAGCACATGGACGGAGAAGTGCAGAGCTTTCCCTTCGTGGGGATCAGGGATAATTGGGTGCCGGAATAAGAAACAGCTCAGGCACGCTTCGTTGCCAGTGAGTGTATATTCCACTCCAGTGTACAGGCTAATGACAAAAATCAAGCTGCCAAAAAGCTGCGAGGTAGAACGAGTGTGAATATTTGTATTAAATGCATGCTGAGGACAAATTGCTGGCTGTTACTGCCGATGAAAGAAACATTTTCCAAAGTAGTACATTTACCAAATAAATGGCGATTATACGAGGCAACCAAGATTCCTGAAGCAACTGAGTCGCTATCTTATTAAATAAAGACTTGTGGTTCTTAAAACTGATTGGCTGATCCATCCTGAAGGATAAAATATCTTATTATAGCATGTGGTTCTTGAATCTGATTGGCTGATCCATCCAGCATGATCAAATATCAATTAAAGATTTGAGGTTTCTGAATCTGATTGGCTAATTTATCCTGCAGTTTTAGATTACCACCTGGGAGCTATTTCCTTTTAAGGGTTTTGAATCTGATTGGCTGATCCTTCCTGCAGGATCAAATATTATATAAAGAATTACAGTTTTTGAATCTCATTGGCTGAATTGTCCTACAGTATCAAATATCATAAAGATCTGTGATTCTTGAATCTGATTGGCTGATTCGTCCTGCAGATTTCCACCTGAGAGCCATTTTCACTAAGCACAAGCTAATACCTGCTTCAGATACAAAACGACGACCACAGCATTATTTTTTTTTTATGTATTTATGCAATAATCCTGTAATCGGTCGGCCAATTACGCCACTCACAACCTCCTAAACACTTACAGCGTCGCAATATAAAGGAACAAATGCAGCAGAAGGCAGGACACCTTCCATGCTTTTAAGCTTTGCAGTGGCTTCGAGAGTACATGAAAAATGATCGGGGATTTTATTTCTGCAGTTTTATATCGCAACAAAATAAAAAAAAAGAAGAAAACCTTCCAGGTCATGCACTGTGGGCTTTATTCGTAGGTGAGTCCTGCTCATTTAGCTGATGCTTTTATCCTGAGTGAGGTACAATCAAGACAATTAAAGCTCTTGCTGAAGAAGGCAACGAGGGCAGCTCGGCACTGCCGGGATTTGAGCAACCTTGCAACTTTCGGAACGGCAATCCGAAGCCTTAACTAATCAGCCGAAAGTATCAATGCAGAACTATATGCAAATACATGCCAGCAGCTTCGGAAAAGAGGAAAGAAGGTGAAAAGAAATCTCTGAGCCTTTTCCAACATGACATGATTGGACCAGATGAGCTGTTTATTCAGATTTCCAGAACTACCCCCTCCTGGGATTTGAACACACACTAAGGTGCTTTATATTTGTCAAATGTACTTTAAAGCACAATGAAATTCTTTCTTTGTTAGCGATGTTAAGAATCTGGGGTCAGTCATAATACAGCACCCCTGGAGCACAGCGTCTTAAGAGCCCCAAAAGTGGAGATCCTGAATCTTGAACCTTCAACCTTCTGATCAACCACTGTGCTACCACCTTCCCAACTAGAGTCTCGAGAGTTTACTCAAAACGCATGGAAAGGTGAGCGAGGTGAGAGCTTAGTTGTTAAGACGTTGGACTTTGGATCTGAAGGTCATGAGTTCAAAACCCATCCATTCCAAGCTGCCACTCTTGGGCACTTTAGCAGGGTCCTTAACCAAAATAGCTGCACATTTGTATGAATGAAATAAACGTCTGCCAAATGCTGTAAAACCCCTAAAGGGGAACCCAATTTTCTCTAAATTAAGACTTTTGCACCTGTTTATAAGCAGTAACTTTTTTTTGCTCCATCTGGCTCAGGTTTGAAGGCTGCCTCCTCCAGAATCTTTCCATAGATGCTGATCAGGGCTCATAGAAGGCCACTTCAGAATCGTCCGATGTTCCTGCTCTTAGCCATTCTTGGTGCTTCTAGCGGTACATTTGGGATCATTGTTCTGTTGGAGGACCCATGAGCTGCTACATATGCTGAGCTTTCCATTCAAGAGTGGCTTGGAAAGCCTTGAGATTTTATTGTACCCTGCAGAGCTCCAATGCATCCCATGGCACAGCAGCCTCCAAGCCTGATCAAACCTCCTTCATGTTTCACAGAATCTTTTCTATCAAAGCTTGATGTGAATATCCAGTCAAAATGTTCCAGGTCCTATCCACAAAATATCAGAAGCATTCTGGCCTTTTTGAAAGAAAACAATTAGCTTGAATCATCCGGATAATTTCTTTTTCGTATTGCTTTTCTGGTAGAGGTTTTAACAAATTTGTCCAGGTCTGTAAAAACCTCAAAGCAGATGGTCTACAACAGCAGAAGATCATGTCAGGATCCACGTTTCTGTCAGCCAAGAACAAAACATCGAACCTGCAGTGAGCACAATATGTTTATACCTGCCTTCCATATCTCCTGGGATTTTCACACACACACACACACACACACACACACACACACACACACACACACACACACACACACACACACACACACACACACACACACACACACAGTCTCTAGAGTTTACACAGAATGTTGCAGAATGTTGCTGAAAAAACATCCAGTAAACAGAATCGCCTTGTTAATGAGAAAAACTACTCAGAGTGGGCAAAGACTCAGAATCTACTGAATCCTTATTGGGCAAAGACTCAGAATCTACTAAATTCACAGTGGGCATAGATTTAAAATTTACAGAATAAAAAAAGGCATAGACACAGAATCTACAAAATCCACAATGGGCATAAACTTAGAATCTACAAAATCCACAATGGCATAGAATCTAATGAATATACAGTGGGCATAGACTCAGAATCTACTGAATCCACAGTGAGCATAAACTCAGAATCTACTGAATCCACAGTGGGCATAAACTCAGAACCTCCTGTATCCACAGTGGGCATAGACTCAGGATCTACTAAATCCACAGTGGGCATAAACTAAGAATCTAAAAAATCCACAATGGCACAGAATCTACTGAATCCACGGTGGGCATTGACTTATAATTTACTGAGTCCACCACAATGGGCATAAACCTAAAATCTACTGAATCCTCAGTGGCCATAGGCACAGAATCTACTGAACCCACAGAGGGCATAGACTTGGAATATACTGAATCCACAGAGGGCATAGACTTGGAATATACTGAATCCACAGTGGGCATAGACTCACTAACCCTGGACCACCTAGTCTGAAGATCATGTTAGAATGTGGCGCCTGAGGAACAATACACCATAATAGGGAAGTGGGAGCTCAGTGGTTGAGGCTCTGGGTTACTGATCAGAAGGTCAGTTGTTCAAGCCTCAACAGTGGCAGCTTGAGCAAGGCCCTTACCCCTCTGTGGTCTGTACTTTTTAATGGCCAACCCTGTGCTCTGATGCTAGCTTCCTAAGCCCCAAGCTCAGGGGCCCCAAGTGTGGCAGCTAGGGCTTGAACCCACCAACCTTCCATTCAGTAACGTAAAGCCTTAACTAGTGACCTACCAACTCTTACCCTGTATTAGTGTAGTGTTCCTAATAAAGTGTGTATATTCACACCTCAAATGCAATGCAGGAATGATGTTATTTTACACCAGTGGATTCAATGGAACCCAATTTGTATTGACTGTTGCGATACACACCCGGGACGATACACACATCAATACACTCTACACACAATAGACTACAATTAGATTTCATTTAGGGCTTCAACTTATCATCAATCACTCTCATCTATTATCATATTCATCTTTTTATTTTTCATTCTTAAATTGTTTTGAAGTTGCATCAGTCTGTATTTTCTATCCATGATTTTTTTTTCCCAGGTTTAAAAGTGAATGTTTGTGCAGAAAATCTAATTAATTCTGAATATGAATGATTTTCCTGTTAGCTAGAGAGCTTGTACATTTTGAAAACACCTAGTGGTTTTTGAAACACACATGTATGTTCCTTTTGTTTCTACGGATCAAACTTAATGTAACAAAATGCAGATTTGGTATATTTTTAGGTATATTTCATTTTCATTGAAAAATCCTCCCTAAGCATGAAAAACAGCTTTACACACTCTCGATGGAGATTTCTTTATAATCCAGTTCAGTAGGATTTGGGTGTGGTGACTGGGCAGGTGGTATCATGATGGATATCACAGCAGACTCTATAAATAAAGCTTACAGGGTTCAAACATATTCGTCAGTTCGGCTCATTGTTTCGTTGTACGGTGAAGTCGCTTTCAATGAACCGCAGTCCAGACGGAACTGCATGGTGCTGAAGTATGGAATGGTTGCCATGTTGGTTCACTTTCACTTTTCCGAAATCTTTCCTGCTCCAACACAACCCCCCAAAAAAATATTTTAAACCTCCATGCGTGAATGTGGGGGTGAGGGAGTCTGATCACATCTTCTCTCCTGCTCTCCATCTCCACCAAGTTCTTTTGGTAGAGACAAATATTGTCTTGTTTGGACTCCACAGAACTTTCATCCACTCATTCACTTTCTAGTTATTGTATGTTTTTGTGTCTTAAACATCATAAAAGACCAGGTGTTTCCACACTTTCTTCCCACAACTTACAGTCTGTTCATTATTTCTGGCATTATGTAAGACATAAAACATGACACTGGAGACTCCTTCTATCAAATGTTACATAAACGTATCCTTACCTACAGGAAACTTCTTCATATTAAAGATTATTTTGCTTCATTCATTTTGAGCGTCCTCTTTTTGTCCTGTGCATTTTGAGCGTCCTCTGTGTAGGACTCGTTACCATAGAAATGATTACATGTCAAATCTGACCAATCAGAATCAGGGACATCAAATTGGTGTACATTTTCATTTAAAGCATTTGGCAGACGTCCTTATCCAGAGCGACTTACATTTATCTTTTTTACTGAGCAGCGATGGGGTTTAGGGCCTTGCTCAGGGGCCCAGGAATGGCAGCTTGTTGTAGCTGGGATTTGAACTCACAACCTTAACCATTGAGCCTCCACCTACTAAATATATAAATCTCATAATATTATCAAATGATGCTCTGATTCTCCCTGTTATTTCAAATAAAAATAAAATATCAGGTTTACGGTTACCATGACAACCCAATACGTATTAAGAGAGTGGAAACAGTTTCCAAATGTTCCCACTGAAGTGTAGATGTAATCTGCAAAAATGGGAAATAAATCGACTGGGATTTTTTTTTCATTACTCTTCAATTCCTGAGCTGATCTGAAGTCAGTGATATCCCGGAGAGGTAATATCGTAAATATGACTCCTGAGGGCATCTAAACACACTTCAGATGCAATAAAGGATGTAGGCACACGGTTTGAAATGCAGCATTTGAACAAGTCTATGGGAGATGTTTTAGAGAAGATGAGGACGAGGTGCAAAATACTCTTTCACTAGTGAGAAGGGATGAAAGCGAACAGAAATCCTTCGTGAAACTCAAAACCGCTGACCGTTCGGATGTTCATGAGGATTTTGTTTAGTGCACAAACTTTTGCTCGTTTTCAATGAGAATGCAATGCTGTGAACATCTTCTGCAAATATGTTGAAAATGCTGCATAAACAAAGCCACAAGGAAACAACAAAAGCCCGGTTGGCATGGCAACCTGGAAGTCTGGTCTCAATTCTTAGGGATTTCTTGTGCTAGCAAAAAAAAAAAAAAGAAAGAAAAAGTGAGACGTCCATATGACGTGAGACAAAGTGAGACGTCCACCTCGCATCTTTTCCACCCAATATGTGGTTCTTCTCAAACTGTTGCTCCAAAATTGGGACGTCTTGTGATGCATTTGGTAGCATGAAATTTTCATGCTCAATTTAGAAGACCCAAAACCCGTTCCAGCATGACAATGCCCCTTCATGGAGATATGGGATGGAGTGGAAGATCTCCTGCTATAGAGCTCCAACCCCATTAAACACCTTTTAGGATCAATTTGCTCATGCTGACTGCACCCTTCACCTCACCTACACCAGTTCCATGACTATCAACACCCTTGTAGCTGAATGAATCTCACACAAATGTCCACTAAATTTAGTGGAACATCTTCCCATGTATCATTACGTATGTCGTGGTTTCGTCATCGCTCTCGCCCTTTAAGGTCTGATCATAGGCGAGATGTAGACTGTTTTTCCTGTTATTCTGAAGGAAAGAAAATATATATGAACGTTATGAGGGACTGGATCTCTTCTACTCAGCCATGACTTCTCCTTATTCACCAAGCAGCTCCTGCATTTCACCTCATCCATATGAAACAGCGTTGCAGAGCGACTCGCTAACGATATTCCCTCTTCACAGAAACCATTTAAAGGCAATCGCATTTGCATTTTAAATTCACCCGGCTAGCATCTGCATTCATACACTGTACTCTCGTATCCCGGATAGCAGAGACAAGCAAAGGAGTTTTAAAAAAAAGTGTAAGAAAAAGAAAAAGAGAGCGAGAGATAGAAACAAAGAGAGAGAGAGAGAGAGAGAGAGAGAGAGAGAGAGAGAGAGAGAGAGAGAGAGAGACTGACTACAGAGCAGGCTTTGATCATGAACTCCGGTAATATACATAATTAGCTATGGTTATATACGGAGTGAGGAAAGGTAATGCCCCGGAAATGGGACTGAATTGGGACTGACAAGATAAAAGCATCGGCCGAGATCAAGAGCGTGGACGGACGAGAGGAGGAGGGAGGAAGGGAAGACGAGAGAGGGAACGGATAAAAGAACGAAAGAATGACAGATATGACAAGACGCTGTCGAAAACAATGAGCGATGCCATGCAACATTGCATCGATACAGCGAGCAACACCGAGCTCCGTTTCCACCCCAGCGCCAAAAACGACACTCTGGGAAAAAATCCGATCCAGGACCCAATCGGATCGGACCGTTCCATGATTAATGATGGCCACCGAGGCAGATGGAAAACGATGAAAAATATGAAAATATGGTATCATCAGACAACGCTACACTATATGGACAGATTGTGGACACCACATCATTACATCCATATGGGTTCCTTTTTCCAAATTGAGTCCCCAATAACCTCCACACTTCTGGGAAGATGTTCCACTAGATTTTGTGCTCTATAGCAGGAGATCCTCTACTCTATCCCATGTGAAGCATGTTTTTATGGAACATCTGGAACATCTGTCATGCTGGAACAGGTTCGGATCTGCCCGATTCGTCCTGACGCATTACCTCTTTAACTAGAAACCAGCTGAGGATGGTTCCACATTAACAGCCTAATGATCCATGAAGATTCGGAGCAACTCCAAAAATTTGAGGACGGATTCAAAATGGAATTAATAAGAATTAGGGGTGTAACGTTATTTGTACCAAACCATTTCGGTACTGGAGTGCATGTGTACCGAATGCAATCCCTTTTACGTGCAAACCATACATACAATCTGAGTTCCCTCAGTAACGTAAGTGGAGGACCACAAATTCCATCGATTAAGCGGGTGGTGCGTCAGTAATAATCGTCCGTGGGGAAACTCAGTGCTCCGTGTTTAATTAAATGGACTAAATGAAGCATCGGGGTGAATAATTTGCCTTTAAATAATTTTTGTAATCAAATTACTCAAGGAATCGTTACAGCCCTAATGCTGACCCGTGAATTTTGTGTACCGTTACACCCTTACTATCAACAGTCTACAATGTGCTGAAGACGTGTGACGTCATGAGCATTTAAGTGTCCATCACTAACAGCAAACCTCAACAATGTTTGGGTTTTATTTATAGTCCGGTTCCTCTGAAGGTTTTTTCCTCATGGAGTCTCAGGGAGTTTTTCCTTCACCACTGACTTATTCATTAGGGACAAACATCTTTTACACAGCTTACATAATTTTACATAACTTTTTTAATACATTCTTTTAGACTTTATAACTGCTTTATCTCTGCAAAGCTGCTTTGGGACAATGTTAATTGCTCACTACCTATAAAAATGAATTAAGTTTGGGTCTTCTAGTTCAAGCGAAATTAAAACATCAGGATACCACATTGAAAAAACGTCCCCTACAAATGTCTGCCTGCACAGTTGGGTGTCCCGATACTTTTGCATAAATCGATAATAACCCTGACTGATGCGCTACTAATCCTAAGGAATAGTTCTGGAGTAGTTTCTGCAATGAGCTTCAGCAAGAAAAACAATAATGATGATGATGATGTGGATGATGGTGTGCACTGTCCGGATATTTTATGATGCAGGTGCGAAGCACAAAACATTTTAGTCTCCATTATAGCGCAGCGAGATCTGGAAGCCCCCCAGGCCCAAACAAAGGAACGGTGATTGGGATTGGGAGTGATGTTCACACTCAGGCCTGAGAGGAAGCTGTGTATGGTGTTTAATGGACAGCACAGAGAACGAGCCCTGGGGAAAGAGAGAAAGAAAGAGAGAGAGAGAAAAGAAAAGAGATAGAGAGAGAGGGACACAGAGTGAAAGAAAGAACAAGTGTGAGAATGACAAATGGACAGAGAGAGAGAGCATGAGGAGAAAGAGACAGAGAGACATACAAAGAGAGAGAGAAAAAGAGACAGAGAGAGAGAGAGAGAGAGAGAGAGAGAGAGAGAGAGAGAGAGAATAATCTCTGTATTTTTTTTGTTTTGTTTTGCTATATCCATTTCTGTATATATTTAATATTTTCTTACATAATAATAGTTCTAATACTGCTACATTCTTTACACAGCACACACACACACACACACACACACACACACACACACACACACACACACACACACACACACACACACACACACACAATATCAAACAGTGTGTATTTGCTCCAAAATGGTTGTTCTATTTGAAGCTGCTCTTTGGGAGTCCTGGACAATTGTGACGCTTGTGACCAGAAAGACATACGCAGTCTTTATCCCAGTTAAAGCTACCGTTAGCTAAGCGAAAAGCTAGCTAATATGGGGAAGCATGTGTTGCTCGCAAAACAATCCAAGCTACTGTTAGCTAAGCGACTAGCTAGCTAATGCAGTGAAGAATGTGTTACTTGCGAAAAAAAAAATTGAGCTACTTTTAGCTAATATACTAGCTAGCTAATATGGGGAGCATGTGTTGCTTGCAAAACAATCCAAACTACTGTTAGCTAAATGAAAACTAGCTAATGTAGAGGAGCATGTGTTACTTGCAAAAAAAAAAATTGGAGCTACTTTTAGCTAAGCGACTAGCTAGCTAATATGGGGGAGCATCTGTTGCTCGCAAAACAATCCAAGCTACTTTTAGCTAAGCGACTAGCTAGCTAATATGGGGAGCATGTGTTGCTTGCAAAACAATCCAAACTACTGTTAGCTAAGTAACGAGCTAGCTAAAACATGACATTAAAATTGTACACTATATGGGTGAAAGTAAAAAAAATACCCAAGATTTGGATACCCACAATTTTATAGAACGTCTTTGGAAGCATGACATTTTCCCTTCACTAGAACAAGGAGACTCAAAACCTGTTCCAGCATGACCCTATGGGTTAAAGTGGAAGATCTTCCGCTATAGAACTCTAAAGAATGTGAACACTGACTGCACTCCAGGTCTTCTCACCTACACCTACATCAGTGCCTGACTTTACTGACACCATTGTGTCTGAATAAACCTCTGCAAATCTCCAGAAAAATCTAGTGGAACATCTTCTCAGAAGAATGGAGGTGGGGAATTGGGGATTCAATGTGGAATGGGATGCTTAAAAAGCATGTGCGGTCAGGTGCCCACAGTCTTTTGTAAATGTATTGTATGATGAAAATTTTCCCACACATCAAGGGCACATTAAATCAGAGCGAATTGTGGGTATTAGCAGAACTGAGGCAAAACCAAACACGAGATCATGCGCAGAATAACAGCTAGAAATAAAAAACTCCTCAGAACCCGCACAAAAAGTTGATCATCTGGCAACCCGCCATATTAGCTTTAAACACGTCACAAACAGGAAATGATAAGCTGGTGACTTTGTCTATGTGGCTACTCGATCCGTAGCGGAAACACTATTTGTAATACGCATGTAAATAAATGCTTTTACTTCCTGTCTGAAGATTGAGAAAACAATTTCAGGTATTTATTATAATGTACTGGTTGCCACCGGAAACAGTTCTTTACTAGTGATTCTCTTGCTATAAATACACTTTTTTAGTAAAATAGATATAAATAAAATTATATCGATTACATTTTGTAGTTAATTTAATTGTCACAAATTAAATTGATCTAATAAAATAAAAAAAATAAACAAATAAAGTTTACATTTGTTACTATTTGGGTCATACAAATGTGTGTGTGTATGTGTGTTTTACATGTAATTAATCATTTTCCTTATTTTAGCGTACTTTTACAAATGTCTTCATTAGAAAAAACACAAGATATTCATTCATTCATTCATTCTCTCCTGCTTATCCGTAATTCGGGTCGCGGGGGCAGCAGTCTAAGCAGGCCCCCGCCTTCGACTGCTGCCCAATCCTCACAGCACCGTCCCTTACGGTCCCTCTGGCAGGTGGTGAGCCCACGGGAAGGCGGCCCCACGTCATGGACCTTGATATTTCCCTCGTAAGGGACCCCCGGAGCATAGAGGG
>NC_139575.1:3367495-3477495 GCF_946808225.1 Silurus aristotelis
TAATGGGCTGGTTTTCGTACAATGTCCTGACAAAAACCTACACAAAGGTGACGTCTGCGTTCGACATTTCACCCGAGTCGGGTTTTGATTTGTTGACATAAGGTTGTTATAACACTTGACTTTTCACAAAGTTTTATCTTCTGACATGTCTTATCTTCTGCACAATCTTTGCACAGTTTCATTCCACAATGGCTGACCGAGAAGCAGAAATCGATTTGGTCGCAGATACACTTACAAGGACTTTTACAAGGAGGACGTTTTTAAGAAAAGCTGGACATCATGAGGAAAGTTTTCTCATAGAATTTGAAAAAAAAAAAACCCACAAATCGACAGGAAAAAACCCAAGGTGATGAATATCGATGCTTCTGCTGGAGATGATGTATGCGGGTGGTGCCGGCGTGGCTACAGTGAAAGGAGACGTGTGGAATTGAGTTCAAACTGTTTCCTGTCTGCGACACTGATGGTATTATGAGGTGGATTGATCGGTGGTAGAAAACCACTAAAGGTCTGGGGGTAAAATCCACTTGAGGTACTATGTATGTCTACGTAACTTATGTCAATTGTCTTGAATTGCTTATGACAGTCTTATGAACACTCTCCTGTAAACAAATGTTTCGAAATAAAAAGCTCAGCAAAAATACAGTGCCTGGGACAATGTCTCTTATAGAAAAGAATACAGCAGGCAGGTGTTGGATTTCTGGCCGAGGTTCTCGGTGGTGTCCTCGGGGGGGGAACCACGGTCTTCCCGTGTTCTAGTTCCTGACACGTGCGAGCCTGATGATCCTAATCCTGCAGTATTTATTACCTGACTCAGGTGTGTTCGAAGCTGAGACGGAATAAGAAATGCGAGGCCTGATCCCAGAGGATAGGAAGCGTGGAGCAGTGCTTTAGATTAAAGGCGTAGCAGAGGAATGCGAGCTGCGTATCCGTCATTTCACGCCACATGCAGAAGATTGCGGAAGTCGTTTTTATTGGTAAAACTCATTTCTTTCTGTGTAGCTTTCAGCAGAATGAAGAAGGGGAGGGGGGAAAAAAAGACCTAATTCAGTTCACACACAGATGAGTATCTGATCTAAAAATAGCTCACAGCTCTGTTTTATTGCACAGTGTCTGTTAAATGAAGTTGGTGAAGCTTCCTACTCTTCGCACTCCTACTCGCTTCATACTCGACTGCAGCGGACTTTAAATTGGGAATTTAATATCACGGCACGACCGAATGATGGATGGTCTCAGCTCCGTAAAATTTTTTTTTGCCTAACAATAATCATTACCTGGAGATCTGAAAAGTATCTCCAGCACATTAGGCGTTCATTACACTTCATAAGTAGTACATAAATATTTTATTATGCAGATCTACATTACCGGCTCCTTAATTGCTATAATGGGTCACAAAAGTTTGTGGACACTTGACTATAAGATTTGCTGTTATAATAAACACTCAAGATCTTCTACTCCAAACCATGTATAGCATATGTGCATGCAGCTGGTTTTGTGCACTTCAACCACCATCTCTCCCCAATTTCCTCTAACACCAAACAGGAGCTTGATCTACCACCATGCCATCCAACATCAGTTTCATCTCCACTTCCTCTAGCACCTGCCTGGAGATTCATCGCCCTTCACTTCACTTTAACTTCATCTAAAACCAGCCTGCAGCTTCATCTTCCTCCTCTTTACCTTAATTTTATCAAACACCAGCCTGGATAATTATCTCTTTCCACTCCATCCAACACCAAACTGGAGCTTAATCTTGCTCCACCTTACCTCCACTCCATCCAACACCAAACTGGAGCTTAATCTAGCTTCACTTCACCTCCACTTCATCCAACACCAGACTGGAGCTTCATCCCCCCTTCACTTCATCCAACACCAAACTGGAGCTTTTTCTCTCTCCACTTCATCCAACACCAGACTTGAACTTTATCTCTCTCCACTTCATCCAAGATTAGACTGGAACTTCATCTCCCTCCACTTCATCCAACACCAGGCTAAACCTTCATCTCCCTCTGCTTTACCCGACACCAGCCTGGATAATTATCTCTCTCCACTTCAACCAACAACAAACTGGAGATTCATCTACTTCTACTTCATCCAAAAACAGCCTGGAGCCTTATCTCCCTCAACTTGACTTTCACTTTATCCAACACCAATCAGGAGCTTCATCTTCCTTCATGTCATCCAACATCAGATTGCAGTTTCATCTCCACTTCATCCAACACCAGGCTAAACCTTCATCTCCCTCTGCTTTACCCGACACCAGCCTGGATAATTATCTCTCTCCACTTCAACCAACAACAAACTGGAGATTCATCTACTTCTACTTCATCAGAAAACAGCCTGGAGCCTTATCTCCCTCAACTTGACTTTCACTTTATCCAACACCAATCTGGAGCTTCATCTTCCTCCATGTCATCCAACATCAGATTGCAGTTTCATCTCCACTTCCTCCAGCACCAGCTTGGAGCATCATCTTCCTCTACTACATCTCCACTTCCTCCAGCACCAGCCTGGAGCATCATCTTCCTCTACTACATCTCCACTTTCTCCAGCACCAGCCTGGAGCATCATCACCCTCTACTTCATCTCCACTTCAACCAACACAAACTGTGTCACCTGGACAGCTGTGCTACAAACTGGACAGATGTGTTACCTAACAAGGTTTCTGGAAAAAAAAAAAAAAAACTGCTGCTGAGGTTTCATCTCGTGTGATACTTGATTTCTAATCCCCCCCCGATCCCACTCGGCCCCTCCCTTCTCTGATTGGATGCTGTTTGAAGATAATTAAGCATCATCTAATTCGTTTACATACTCTGTCGACTGCAATGCACAAGTGTTTCCAGAAACCTAATACCCGTCGTCACTCGTTCTCTCTCTCTCTCTCTCTCTCTCTCTCTCTCTCTCTCTCTCTCTCTCTCTCTCTCTCTCTTTTCCCAGTCACGCACTTCTCCACCACTGCGAAATGACCTATAAATATAATTTGGAGCTGGAAACCAAACAAGAACAGTAGGAACGTGAAAGCTGGTTTATCTCGCTGATTGATATCATCGCTGCCGCTGCTGGACCATGAAATTGTCATTTGTTCTGCAAGCCTTAAGTCAAATCAGAGTTAAGAACTGAGAACTGAGGAGCGATCCCCACTAGAGGAACGAGGATCCCAGAGCTAATTAGATCCATTTCAAGCAAAACAGACAGGAGGAGAGAACCGAGTAAGAGGACCTGCTAATACCTCCTGGAATCGGGTGTGAGATTGGAGCATGGAGATCTCTAAAACCGGAGACGTGGCAGCTCAGTGGATATGATGTTGGAGTTCTGATTGGAGGATCACAGGTTAAAATCGTATAATTTCATCCAAAACCAGTCTGGAGGTTCATCTCATTCCTATTGACTTCACTCTCATCCAACACCAGACTGGAGCTTCTTCTCCCTCCACCTCACTTTAACTTAATCCAACACCAGACTGGAGTTACATCTCATCCACTTCAACTCCACTTAATCCAACACCAGACTGGAGTTACATCTCATCCACTTCAACTCCACTTAATCCAACACCAGACTGGAGCTTGGTGAAGTTGGTATTTAAAATCATGACCATCAGATCGAGAGTCCAATGTATTAACCACTAATGCTTCTTACCATCTCACCAACATCTCACCAACATCTCAGCCCAAGAGAAGTGCAAGCTCAGTAGTTGAAGATTTATATTACTAATTGGAAGGTCAGGGTTCAAGACCCGGTATTGCCAAGCTGCCACTTTTGGGCCCTTAAGCAAGGCCCTCAACCCTCTGTGATCCAGGGGTGCTGTATCATGGCTGACCCTGCACTCTGACCTCCTGAGAAAAAAATTCACGGTAATAAAAAATGTTGCATAAATATGTAAATAAATGTGTCCATGTTCCTGCCTCTGAGTCCCCAGATCTCAAGTCTTGAAGCACTTTCGCTTCGTTTCGTTCAAACCACTGCAGACAGACATAAACCCTTCAAGAACTTCCATCATGGAGACACAATGACCCGGTCGTCTAGCCATTACATTATTTGTGGCTCAGGTCCTTACACTTGCCCATTTTTCCTGCATTCAACACTTTGCTTTGCTCTCTAGTAACTTCCAGGTGCCAAAGCTAATGTTCATCACTGCTCCTGTCACTGGTTTATAGCTGATGTTCTGACCTTATGATTGCATCTGGAATCTGATTGGTCAGCAATATTTTTAGGGGATACAACCAACTCACAGGGGTGTGGTATTGGGGAACTAAAAAAAAGAGGGATAAAAGAGAACCTGGCGAGGGAACCAACTCTTCGTGGGGGAGGTCGGAAACCTTAAATGTAACCAAAAATAGATAAAAAGTGCACACTGTTCTTTAATACATCAGATTTTATGGAGATTCTTCTCCTATAACATTAAATAAATAAATAAATAAAGACCAACATATAATTATGCACCGATTCTTTGCTTTTTTTACGACAAGTGAGGATACTTTTGTTATTCTTGGTGGTGGAAGTGTAGAACACACACACACACACAGACACACACACACACACACACACACACACACACACAGTGTAGCTACGTGCACATGACACATAACCACGTTACCGGTATGTTGATGCATTGATGCTGAATGCGCTGAACAAGGAAGCGTTCAGGGGAAGCAATGTAACCCGTGTGAGAGATTACATTATGGAACAAGCTTTTGGAGAAGATCCCTTTACAACACACACACACACACACACACACACACACACACACACACACACACACACACACACACACACACACACACACCCATTCCTGGCCAAAAAAAACGAGATTAACACAACACTAAAAGAAAGAAATACAACACAGTGGAGAGAGAGTTCAGAGGCGGCGAGGTCGCACTGCTCGAAGAAAATGGCTGCGCAGACGAGAAAAAAAGGAGGCGCATGGCCGATGTCCTGGCCGTCATGCAGACCGCACTGAAGCAGAGGATGAGGAAGGGAAGCCGGAGACAAGCAGTCGGATGTTGTGCACCAGCGTTACACATCACAGCACCATTACAGCGCAGGGCAACCAAAACCAACCATAAAGATCTCGTGAAGAAGACAACACAAAGCCGTACGCCACAGAGGGGGTCCCGGCCAATCAGAAGACACCACTGAGAAGGGGTGGGGTTTGCTCTCGCTTTTTGATAAACTCCTAATGTTTCTGCTCAGCACAGCGATGACTGATATACTGACCTGGACTTATGATGATGCTAGCCAGGACTTTTACTTCCAACAACTCTTTATGTGCACTGTATCTCTCTGTCTTCTCCTTTTTTTCCTTCCTTCCTTCCTTCCTTCCTTCCTTCCTTCCTTCCTTCCTTCCTTCCTTCCTTCCTTCTGTCCCCCTAATTCATTTCTCTCTCTTTTTGACACCATGTTGTTACTTACTGCCTTCCTTCCTTCTTTTCACCACCTTCATTCTCCCATTCCTTACCTTCCTTTGTCTCCTCCTTCCTTCCTTCCTTCCTTCCTTCCTTCCTTCCTTCCTTCCTTCCTTCCTCTTTTCACTACATTTCATCTCTCCTTCCTTTCTTCCTCTGTCTCCTTCCTTTAATCCTTCCTCCATTCCCCACCCTTTTTCCTTTGCTTTTTCCTTCCTCTGTTTCCTTCCTTCCTTCCTTCCTTCCTTCCTTCCTTCCTTCCTTCCTTCCTTCCTTCCTTCCTTCTTCTATCTGCCCCCTTTATCCTTCCATTTTTTAATTTCTCTGTTTCCTTATTTTTTTTTCTTCCTTATTCTGCCCACCCTGTTCTGTCCTTCCTTCCTTCCTTCCTTCCTTCCTTCCTTCCTTCCTTCCTTCCTTCCTTCCTTCCTTCCTTCCTTCCTTCCTTCCTTCCTCTATTTGCCCCCTTTATCCTTTCATTTTTCCATTCCTCTGTTTCCTTATTTTATTTCTTCCTTATTCTGCCCACCCTGTTCTGTCCTTCCTTCCTTCCTTCCTTCCTTCCTTCCTTCCTTCCTTCCTTCCTTCCTTCCTTCCTTCCTTCCTTCCTCTTTTCCTCCTTTTTTCCTCTTGTTTTTTTCCTTCCTTTCTTTTCATACTTTCTTCCATACTTCTTTCCCGCTTTGCTTCCATCCTTCTATACGTCCTTCTTTTGATGACCCCTTGTTCCTTCCTTCCTTCCTTCTTCCTTCCTCTCTCCCTCCCTCCCTCATTTCCTCCAATTCCTGCCTACCCTTGTTCCTCCCTCTCATACTTCCCTTCTCCTTACCTTCCTTCTCATTCCTGGGATTACAATTGCTTCTGCTTCCTTCCTTCTGGCCAATCATAAAACAAGACACATGAGCGAGGAAGAGGTTTTTTTTTCCGCTTAGTGTAGCCTTCTTAAAAAAGCCTTACTTTTTTATTTTTGCTCTGCACAGCGAGATGACTGATATACTGACCTGGACTTGAGACAGCGCTAGTCGAGACAGTGCTAGTCACGGCAGCGCTAGTCGTAGGTTCAATAAGAGCTACAGAAAAACAGAGGAGAGAAGGAAGAAAAAAGAAAAGACATTCATATATTATCAGGAAAACCTGACAATAAAAGAAAGAAAGAAAGAAAGAAAGAAAGAAAGAAAGAAAGAAAGAAAGAAAGAAAGAAAGAAAGAAAGAAAGAAAGAAAGCAAACCAAAGCCAAATATGTAAAGGAAAAGAAATTAGCATGCATGGAGATCGGGAATGTGAAGCACTAGCGCATGAAGCTAATCTGCTGGGGTTTATTTTGGATTATTTTGTGGTCGTTTTGAAAAGATTCTGGTCAGTTTGGATGTTTGGATGCCTGAATTCTGAAAGTCCACATCAGACACTTGGGTTCAATGGCATGAAAAAAAAAATAGGTTCAATTTATGCAGGCACACACACACACACACACACACACACACACACACACACACACACACACACACACACACACAGTTTCCAGATGAGAGACGTAATTATTTACTGAGGTTTAATAGTTACTGTTGTACATGAACACGTGAAGATTCATCTCCCTGAACCTCCTCCAACATCAGCCTGTAGTTTCATCTCCCTGAACTTCGTTTTATCCAGCACCACTCTGGAGATTCATCTACCACCACTTAATCCAACATCAGGCTGGAGTTTCATCCCCAAGTTCTCCCAACACCCACATCTCCCCCCACTGCCTCCAACAACAACCTCATCCACTTTTCTTCTTTCTTTCCCTTCCTCTGTCCGCCTCATTCCTTCCTTCTTTCTCTTGTTCTGCCTTCTCATTCCTTCCTTCCTTCCTTCCTTCCTTCCTTCCTTCCTTCCTTCCTTCCTTCCTTTCTCTGCCTTTCTATTGTTCCTTCCTTCTTTCCTCCTTGTTTTCCTGTATTTCTTCCTTTTTTCCCTTCTTCTCTTCTTCTGTGCCCTCATTCTTTCCTTCTTTCTCTTGTTCTGCCTTCTCCTTCCTTCCTTCCTTCCTTCCTTCCTTCCTTCCTTCCTTCCTTCCTTCCTCTGACCCCATCTGTATTGTTTCTTCTGCCTTTCTTCCTTCTGTCCCCCTATTCCTTTCTTCTTTCCCTTCTTCTCTTCTTCTGCCCCCTCATTCCTTACTTCCTTCTTTCCTTCCTTCCTTCCATTCCCAAGTACCCTTTGTTCGTTCATTCCTTCCTACTTTCCTTCTGTCCCCTTGTTCTTTCCTTTCTTTCCCTTCCTTCCTCTTTCCCTTCCATCCATTCTATCTTTCTTTCCACCTTCAATTCCTTATCCCACAACATTAATCCATTAAGAATCAGTATCATAACTGACTTTTTAGCATCTTTGCCTCCGTCACTCATAACATCGATACATGTCCAGATCAAAAGTATTGGCACCCACTCGCTCTCCTCAAAGCAAACTTGCTGTGTCCCGTCCTGATCCTTTGCCCCGTGAGAAACCAGGTGAACACCCAGGTGGGAAAAGAGATCACTGAATTATCGATTGTGAAAAGGCAGCAGTGATAGACGCGATGTGATCGACATGCAGAACGATGCGATGCTCGGTTCGATCTCCACACTCCCGGAGGTCTTGTTGTTTCAGATAATAATCACCTTCAGCCACGGAACATGGAACACTGTTTTATAAAGCGTCATCACGGGAGTTATTTTTAATTCACAACACTTAGACATGTAAACGAGCTGCCATTGGAGCACTGCGTGTGTGTGTGTGTGTGTGTGTGTGTGTGTGTGCATGTGTGTGTGTGTGTTAGATGACTCCTATTTTAATCAAAAGTACTGTACATGTTTTGCACACTAGCGTACAGAAAGAGCACAGCTTCACACTAACTGGAATAAACACCGTCTGGAGGAAGAGAAGCGAGACCGCAGCCGAAATTAGCCCTGGTGTAAAACACGATTAGGGGAAAGAAGCTGTTAAAAAAAGGAGTAGAGTGGAAATTTACAGACTGCAAATAAACACAGTTTATATATGTATATAAACGTCCGCTTTGGTGGGTTTTTGAAGCCATTTTTATAGATTGTGTGTGTGTGTGTGTGTGTGTGTGTGTGTGTCCTTCCTTCCTTCCTTCCCATCCTCTGTCAGCCTTGTTCCCTACTTCTTTTCCTCCTTTCTTCATCCCTTATTACCCTCCTCCCTTTGTTCTCCCCTTGTTCCTTCTTTCCTTCCTACCTCACTCCATCTCCCCTCGTTCCTTCCTTCCTTCCTTCCTTCTACCCTCCCTTTCTCTCCCCTTGATCTTTCCTTCCTTGGTCTGCCCTTGTTCCACCTTTTCTTTCTTCCACCCTTTCTTCTTTCCTTCCTTCCTTTCTTCCTCAGTCTCCCCTTGTTTCATCTATCATTTCTTCCTTCCTGCCTTCTGTCCCTGTTGTAGAATCCTTCCTTCCTTCCTTCCTTCCTTCCTTCCTTCCTTCCTTCCTTCCTTCCTTCCTTCCTTCCTTCCTTCCTTCCTTCCTTCCTTCCTAACTCCCTCCCTCCCTCCCTCCCTCCCACTGTCGCCCACACCTTAATTCTTCCTTCCTTCCTTCCTTCCTTCCTTCCTTCCTTCCTTCCTTCCTTCCTTCCTTCCTTCCTCCCTCCCACTGTCACCCACACCTTAATTCTTCCTTCCTTCCTTCCTTCCTTCCTTCCTTCCTTCCTTCCTTCCTTCCTTCCTTCCTTCTATCTTAATACCTCTCTCTGCCCCCTTGCACCCCTCTCCTCCCATCTCACCTCGTTTCTTGCTTCCTCCCTATCTTCCTTACTTCCTTTCTTTGCCCCTCATTCCTTTTATACTTTCTCCAGCTATTTTTCCTTGTCTCTTCCTTTCTTCCTTCCTTCCTTTGCCCCCTCATCCTTTTATCATTCCTCCCTCTATCTTCCCTTGTTCCTCCTTCCCTAATTCCACAAATCAACACCATCATACCCACAATGTGTGTTAAGTATCAAAGGTATGTGGGTGCATATGATGAGGGAAGTGGAAGCTCAGTGGTGATTAACTGAGTTCTTAATCAGAAGGTCATGAGTTTAAATCCCCGCACCACCAAACTTAGATGGATGAATAGACTGTATTTATAAATGAAATGCTTAAAAGTAAATATTTTTGCCCCATAAATTTTGCCCCACCATGACACTGCCCCCCCCCCCCCCCACACACACACACACACACACACACACCGCACCCCCCGACATGACCTCTATCATTTAATGCAAAAAATTTGTTTTAAAAAATGTCCATATACATGTGAACAGGTCTCAGTGTACAATAAAACAAATGCACACACACACACACACACACACACACACACACACACACACACACACACACACACACACACACACACTAAGTACCACACAATCCCTACTAATATGGATTTACTAATAAAGCGGGCCACATTGTGAAGCATCATAAACCAGGCTACATTGCAGTGAGAGCAGCTTGGTGTGTATGCGGACGATCTGCTCGCGAGTGCAAGGGGAAAAAAGGCTAAACACATTACAGAGCAGGGAATTGCATCTCACTAGAAAATAACATTGAATATTTTTCCACAGCAAGCAGCAAGGTGAGACATTTTGCTGCTTCTACACAATTCATAGAGGCATAAATTGCAAAGATAAAATAGGAGTTTTCTGTGCTGCGTGCATGCAAATAGTTAAAGCATCCTGCATTAGAATATGACAGAAGTGTGATGGGAAGTGTGTCAAGCATGAGAAGGTATCAACTGTGTAGAAAGCTGGTGGTGTGTACTGTGTGTAGTGTGAAGTTTGTATGCTGAAAGGTAAGTGCAGAGTGTGTTTGGTGTGTGGGAAATGTATAGAATCTGTATTGTGTGGGTAGTGTGTAGAAAATGTAGTGTGTGGGTAGTGCATACAAAATGTAGTGTGTGGGTAGTGTGTAGAATATGTAGTGTGTGGGTTGTCTGTGGAACATGTAGTGTGTGGGTAGTGTGTAGAAAGTGTAGTGTGTAGAATATGTAGTGTGTAAAAAATGTTGTCTGTGGGTAGTGTGTAGAATATGTAGTTTGTGGGTAGTGTGTAGAATATGTAGTGTGTTAAATATGTATTGTGTGGGTAGTGTATAGAATATGTAGTGTGTGGGTAGTGTGTAGAATATGTATTGTGCAGAATATGTATTGTGTGGGTAATGTGTAGAATATGTAGTGTGTGGGTAGTGTATAGAATATGTAGTGTGTGGGTAGTGTGTAGAATATGTAGTGTGTGGGTAATGTATAGAATATGTAGTGTGTGGGTAGTGTGTAGAATATGTAGTGTGTGGGTAGTGTGTAGAACATGTAGTGTGTGGGTAGTGTGTAGAATATGTATTGTGTAGAATATGTATTGTGTAGAATGTGTAGTATGTGGGTAGTGTATAGAATATGGAGTGTGTGGGTAGTGTGTAGAATATGTAGTGTGTGGGTAGTGTATAGAATATGTATTGTGTAGAATATATATTGTGTAGAATATGTATTGTGTGGGTAGTGTGTAGAATGTGTAGTGTGTGGGTAGTGTATAGAATATGGAGTGTGTGGGTAGTGTGTAGAATATGCAGTGTGTGGGAAGTGTATAGAATATGTATTGTGTAGAATATGTATTGTGTGGGTAGTGTATAGAATATGTAGTGTGTGGGTAGTGTATATAATATGTATTGTGTGGGTAGTGTGTAGAATATGTAGTGTGTAGAATATGTATTGTGTGGGTAGTGTATAGAATATGTAGTGTGTGGGTAGTGTGTAGAATATGTATTGTGTGGGTAGTGTGTAGAATATGTAGTGTGTGGATAGTGTGTAGAATATGTATTGTGTAGAATATGTATTGTGTGGGTAGTGTGTAGAATATGTAGTGTGTGGATAGTGTGTAGAATATGTAGTGTGTGGGTAGTGTGTAGAATATGTAGTGTGTGGGTAGTGTATAGAATATGTAGTGTGTGGGTAGTGTGTGGAATATGTAGTGTGTGGGTAATGTATAGAATATGTAGTGTGTGGGTAGTGTGTAGAATATGTAGTGTGTGGGTAGTGTGTAGAACATGTAGTGTGTGGGTAGTGTGTAGAATATGTATTGTGAAGAATATGTATTGTGTGGGTAGTGTGTAGAATGTGTAGTGTGTGGGTAGTGTATAGAATATGGAGTGTGTGGGTAGTGTGTAGAATATGTAGTGTGTGGGTAGTGTATAGAATACGTATTGTGTAGAATATGTATTGTGTAGAATATGTATTGTGTGGGTAGTGTGTAGAATGTGTAGTGTGTGGGTAGTGTATAGAATATGGAGTGTGTGGGTAGTGTGTAGAATATGTAGTGTGTGGGTAGTGTATAGAATATGTAGTGTGTGGGTAGTGTGTAGAATATGTAGTGTGTAGAATATGTATTGTGTGGGTAGTGTATAGAATATGTAGTGTGTGGGTAGTGTGTAGAATATGTATTGTGTGGGTAGTGTGTAGAATGTGTAGTGTGTGGATAGTGTGTAGAATATGTATTGTGTAGAATATGTATTGTGTGGGTAGTGTATAGAATATGTAGTGTGTGGATAGTGTGTAGAATATGTAGTGTGTGGGTAGTGTGTAGAATATGTAGTGTGTGGGTAGTGTATAGAATATGTAGTGTGTGGGTAGTGTGTAGAATATGTAGTGTGTGGGTAGTGTATAGAATATGTATTGTGTAGAATATGTATTGTGTGGGTAGTGTATAGAATATGTAGTGTGTGGGTAGTGTGTAGAATATGTAGTGTGTGGGTAGTGTATAGAAAATGTATTGTGTAGAATATGTATTGTGTGGGTAGTGTATAGAATATGTAGTGTGTGGGTAGTGTGTAGAATATGTAGTGTGTGGGTAGTGTGTAGAATATGTTTTGTGTGGGTAGTGTGTCGAATATGTAGAGTGTGGGTAGTGTGTAGAATATGTAGAGTGTAGAATATGTATTGTGTGGGTAGTGTGTAGAATATGTAGTGTGTGGGTAGTGTGTAGAATATGTAGTGTGTGGGTAGTTTGTAGAATATGTATTGTGTGGGTAGTGTGTAGAATATGTGGTGTGTAGAATATGTATTGTGTGGGTAGTGTATAGAATATGTAGTCTGTGGGTGGTGTGTAGAATATGTAGTGTGTGGGTAGTGTGTAGAATATGTAGTGTGTGGGTAGTGTGTAGAATATGTAGTGTGTAGAATATGTATTGTGTGGGTAGTGTGTAGTATATGTAGTGTGTGGGTAGTGTATAGAATATGTAGTGTGTGGGTAGTGTATAGAATATGTAGTGTGTGGGTAGTGTGTAGAATATGTATTGTGTGGGTAGTGTGTAGAATATGTAGTGTGTGGGGAGTGTGTAGAATATGTATTGTGTGGGTAGTGTGTAGAATATGTAGTGTGTGGGTAGTGTATAGAATATGTATTGTGTAGAATATGTATTGTGTGGGTAGTGTATAGAATATGTAGTGTGTGGGTAGTGTATAGAATGTGTAGTGTGTGGGTAGTGTAAAGAATATGTAGTGTGTGGGTAGTGTGTAGAATATGTAGTGTGTGGGTAGTGTGTAAAATATGTAGTGTGTAGAATATGTATTGTGTGGGTAGTGTGTCGAATATGTAGTCTGTGGGTAGTGTGTAGAATATGAAGTGTGTGGGTAGTGTGTAGAATATGTATTGTGTGGGTAGTGTGTAGAATATGTAGTGTGTGGGTAGTGTGTAGAATATGTATTGTGTGGGTAGTGTGTAGAATATGTAGTGTGTGGGTAGTGTATAGAATATGTATTGTGTAGAATATGTATTGTGTGGGTAGTGTATAGAATATGTAGTGTGTGGGTAGTGTATAGAATGTGTAGTGTGTGGGTAGTGTATAGAATATGTAGTGTGTGGGTAGTGTGAAGAATATGTAGTGTGTGGGTAGTGTATAGAATATGTATTGTGTAGAATATGTATTGTGTGGGTAGTGTATAGAATATGTAGTGTGTGGGTAGTGTGTAGAATATGTATTGTGTGGGTAGTGTATAGAATATGTAGTGTGTGGGTAGTGTATAGAATATGTAGTGTGTGGGTAGTGTGTAGAATATGTATTGTGTGGGTAGTGTATAGAATATGTAGTGTGTGGGCAGTGTATAGAATATGTAGTGTGTGGGTAGTGTGTAGAATATGTATTGTGTGGGTAGTGTGTAGAATATGTAGTGTGTGGGTAGTGTATAGAATATGTAGTGTGTGGGTAGTGTGTAGAATATGTAGTGCGTAGAATATGTATTGTGGGTAGTGTGTAGAATATGTAGTGTGTGGGTAGTGTATAGAATATGTCCTGTGTGGGTAGTGTGTAGAATATGTAGTAGTGTATAGAATATGTATTGTGTGGGTAGTGTATAGAATATGTAGTGTGTGGGTAGTGTGTAGAATATGTAGTGCGTAGAATATGTATTGTGGGTAGTGTGTAGAATATGTAGTGTGTGGGTAGTGTATAGAATATGTCCTGTGTGGGTAGTGTGTAGAATATGTAGTGTGTGGGTAGTGTGTAGAATATGTATTGTGTGGGTAGTGTGTAGAATATGTAGTGTGTGGGTAGTGTATAGAATATGTATTGTGTAGAATATGTATTGTGTGGGTAGTGTATAGAATATGTAGTGTGTGGGTAGTGTATAGAATGTGTAGTGTGTGGGTAGTGTATAGAATATGTAGTGTGTGGGTAGTGTGAAGAATATGTAGTGTGTGGGTAGTGTATAGAATATGTATTGTGTAGAATATGTATTGTGTGGGTAGTGTATAGAATATGTAGTGTGTGGGTAGTGTGTAGAATATGTATTGTGTGGGTAGTGTATAGAATATGTAGTGTGTGGGTAGTGTATAGAATATGTAGTGTGTGGGTAGTGTGTAGAATATGTATTGTGTGGGTAGTGTATAGAATATGTAGTGTGTGGGCAGTGTATAGAATATGTAGTGTGTGGGTAGTGTGTAGAATATGTATTGTGTGGGTAGTGTGTAGAATATGTAGTGTGTGGGTAGTGTATAGAATATGTAGTGTGTGGGTAGTGTGTAGAATATGTAGTGCGTAGAATATGTATTGTGGGTAGTGTGTAGAATATGTAGTGTGTGGGTAGTGTATAGAATATGTCCTGTGTGGGTAGTGTGTAGAATATGTAGTGTGTGGGTAGTGTATAGAATATGTATTGTGTGGGTAGTGTGTAGAATATGTAGTGTGTGGGTAGTGTATAGAATATGTATTGTGTAGAATATGTAGTGTGTCGGTAGTGTATAGAATATGTAGTGTGTGGGTAGTGTGTAGAATATGTATTGTGTAGAATATGTATTGTGTAGAATGTGTAGTATGTGGGTAGTGTATAGAATATGGAGTGTGTGGGTAGTGTGTAGAATATGTAGTGTGTGGGTAGTGTATAGAATATGTATTGTGTAGAATATATATTGTGTAGAATATGTATTGTGTGGGTAATGTATAGAATATGTAGTGTGTGGGTAGTGTGTAGAATATGTAGTGTGTGGGTAGTGTGTAGAACATGTAGTGTGTGGGTAGTGTGTAGAATATGTATTGTGTAGAATATGTATTGTGTAGAATGTGTAGTATGTGGGTAGTGTATAGAATATGGAGTGTGTGGGTAGTGTGTAGAATATGTAGTGTGTGGGTAGTGTATAGAATATGTATTGTGTAGAATATATATTGTGTAGAATATGTATTGTGTGGGTAGTGTGTAGAATGTGTAGTGTGTGGGTAGTGTATAGAATATGGAGTGTGTGGGTAGTGTGTAGAATATGCAGTGTGTGGGAAGTGTATAGAATATGTATTGTGTAGAATATGTATTGTGTGGGTAGTGTATAGAATATGTAGTGTGTGGGTAGTGTATATAATATGTATTGTGTGGGTAGTGTGTAGAATATGTAGTGTGTAGAATATGTATTGTGTGGGTAGTGTATAGAATATGTAGTGTGTGGGTAGTGTGTAGAATATGTATTGTGTGGGTAGTGTGTAGAATATGTAGTGTGTGGATAGTGTGTAGAATATGTATTGTGTAGAATATGTATTGTGTGGGTAGTGTGTAGAATATGTAGTGTGTGGATAGTGTGTAGAATATGTAGTGTGTGGGTAGTGTGTAGAATATGTAGTGTGTGGGTAGTGTATAGAATATGTAGTGTGTGGGTAGTGTGTGGAATATGTAGTGTGTGGGTAATGTATAGAATATGTAGTGTGTGGGTAGTGTGTAGAATATGTAGTGTGTGGGTAGTGTGTAGAACATGTAGTGTGTGGGTAGTGTGTAGAATATGTATTGTGAAGAATATGTATTGTGTGGGTAGTGTGTAGAATGTGTAGTGTGTGGGTAGTGTATAGAATATGGAGTGTGTGGGTAGTGTGTAGAATATGTAGTGTGTGGGTAGTGTATAGAATACGTATTGTGTAGAATATGTATTGTGTAGAATATGTATTGTGTGGGTAGTGTGTAGAATGTGTAGTGTGTGGGTAGTGTATAGAATATGGAGTGTGTGGGTAGTGTGTAGAATATGTAGTGTGTGGGTAGTGTATAGAATATGTAGTGTGTGGGTAGTGTGTAGAATATGTAGTGTGTAGAATATGTATTGTGTGGGTAGTGTATAGAATATGTAGTGTGTGGGTAGTGTGTAGAATATGTATTGTGTGGGTAGTGTGTAGAATGTGTAGTGTGTGGATAGTGTGTAGAATATGTATTGTGTAGAATATGTATTGTGTGGGTAGTGTATAGAATATGTAGTGTGTGGATAGTGTGTAGAATATGTAGTGTGTGGGTAGTGTGTAGAATATGTAGTGTGTGGGTAGTGTATAGAATATGTAGTGTGTGGGTAGTGTGTAGAATATGTAGTGTGTGGGTAGTGTATAGAATATGTATTGTGTAGAATATGTATTGTGTGGGTAGTGTATAGAATATGTAGTGTGTGGGTAGTGTGTAGAATATGTAGTGTGTGGGTAGTGTATAGAAAATGTATTGTGTAGAATATGTATTGTGTGGGTAGTGTATAGAATATGTAGTGTGTGGGTAGTGTGTAGAATATGTAGTGTGTGGGTAGTGTGTAGAATATGTTTTGTGTGGGTAGTGTGTCGAATATGTAGAGTGTGGGTAGTGTGTAGAATATGTAGAGTGTAGAATATGTATTGTGTGGGTAGTGTGTAGAATATGTAGTGTGTGGGTAGTGTGTAGAATATGTAGTGTGTGGGTAGTTTGTAGAATATGTATTGTGTGGGTAGTGTGTAGAATATGTGGTGTGTAGAATATGTATTGTGTGGGTAGTGTATAGAATATGTAGTCTGTGGGTGGTGTGTAGAATATGTAGTGTGTGGGTAGTGTGTAGAATATGTAGTGTGTGGGTAGTGTGTAGAATATGTAGTGTGTAGAATATGTATTGTGTGGGTAGTGTGTAGTATATGTAGTGTGTGGGTAGTGTATAGAATATGTAGTGTGTGGGTAGTGTATAGAATATGTAGTGTGTGGGTAGTGTGTAGAATATGTATTGTGTGGGTAGTGTGTAGAATATGTAGTGTGTGGGGAGTGTGTAGAATATGTATTGTGTGGGTAGTGTGTAGAATATGTAGTGTGTGGGTAGTGTATAGAATATGTATTGTGTAGAATATGTATTGTGTGGGTAGTGTATAGAATATGTAGTGTGTGGGTAGTGTATAGAATGTGTAGTGTGTGGGTAGTGTAAAGAATATGTAGTGTGTGGGTAGTGTGTAGAATATGTAGTGTGTGGGTAGTGTGTAAAATATGTAGTGTGTAGAATATGTATTGTGTGGGTAGTGTGTCGAATATGTAGTCTGTGGGTAGTGTGTAGAATATGAAGTGTGTGGGTAGTGTGTAGAATATGTATTGTGTGGGTAGTGTGTAGAATATGTAGTGTGTGGGTAGTGTGTAGAATATGTATTGTGTGGGTAGTGTGTAGAATATGTAGTGTGTGGGTAGTGTATAGAATATGTATTGTGTAGAATATGTATTGTGTGGGTAGTGTATAGAATATGTAGTGTGTGGGTAGTGTATAGAATGTGTAGTGTGTGGGTAGTGTATAGAATATGTAGTGTGTGGGTAGTGTGAAGAATATGTAGTGTGTGGGTAGTGTATAGAATATGTATTGTGTAGAATATGTATTGTGTGGGTAGTGTATAGAATATGTAGTGTGTGGGTAGTGTGTAGAATATGTATTGTGTGGGTAGTGTATAGAATATGTAGTGTGTGGGTAGTGTATAGAATATGTAGTGTGTGGGTAGTGTGTAGAATATGTATTGTGTGGGTAGTGTATAGAATATGTAGTGTGTGGGCAGTGTATAGAATATGTAGTGTGTGGGTAGTGTGTAGAATATGTATTGTGTGGGTAGTGTGTAGAATATGTAGTGTGTGGGTAGTGTATAGAATATGTAGTGTGTGGGTAGTGTGTAGAATATGTAGTGCGTAGAATATGTATTGTGGGTAGTGTGTAGAATATGTAGTGTGTGGGTAGTGTATAGAATATGTCCTGTGTGGGTAGTGTGTAGAATATGTAGTGTGTGGGTAGTGTATAGAATATGTATTGTGTGGGTAGTGTATAGAATATGTAGTGTGTGGGTAGTGTGTAGAATATGTAGTGCGTAGAATATGTATTGTGGGTAGTGTGTAGAATATGTAGTGTGTGGGTAGTGTATAGAATATGTCCTGTGTGGGTAGTGTGTAGAATATGTAGTGTGTGGGTAGTGTGTAGAATATGTATTGTGTGGGTAGTGTGTAGAATATGTAGTGTGTGGGTAGTGTATAGAATATGTATTGTGTAGAATATGTATTGTGTGGGTAGTGTATAGAATATGTAGTGTGTGGGTAGTGTATAGAATGTGTAGTGTGTGGGTAGTGTATAGAATATGTAGTGTGTGGGTAGTGTGAAGAATATGTAGTGTGTGGGTAGTGTATAGAATATGTATTGTGTAGAATATGTATTGTGTGGGTAGTGTATAGAATATGTAGTGTGTGGGTAGTGTGTAGAATATGTATTGTGTGGGTAGTGTATAGAATATGTAGTGTGTGGGTAGTGTATAGAATATGTAGTGTGTGGGTAGTGTGTAGAATATGTATTGTGTGGGTAGTGTATAGAATATGTAGTGTGTGGGCAGTGTATAGAATATGTAGTGTGTGGGTAGTGTGTAGAATATGTATTGTGTGGGTAGTGTGTAGAATATGTAGTGTGTGGGTAGTGTATAGAATATGTAGTGTGTGGGTAGTGTGTAGAATATGTAGTGCGTAGAATATGTATTGTGGGTAGTGTGTAGAATATGTAGTGTGTGGGTAGTGTATAGAATATGTCCTGTGTGGGTAGTGTGTAGAATATGTAGTGTGTGGGTAGTGTATAGAATATGTATTGTGTGGGTAGTGTGTAGAATATGTAGTGTGTGGGTAGTGTATAGAATATGTATTGTGTAGAATATGTAGTGTGTCGGTAGTGTATAGAATATGTAGTGTGTGGGTAGTGGATGGGTAGTTTGTAAAATGTGGGTGGGGAATGGGTGGAGGATGAGTAGTTTGTAAAATGTGGGTGGGGAATGGGTGGAGGATGGGTAGTTTGTAAAATGTGGGTGGGGAATGGGTGGAGGACGGGTAGTTTGTGGAGCGTGTGTGAGAAATAGGTGAAGCACAGGTAGTTTGTAGAGTGTGGGGGGAAATGAGTAGCTTAAAGAGTGTGGGTTGAGAACTGGTAGATGTATTGTGTGGGGGGAGAAAGGGCAGTTTATATTCCATTGGTTTCTCTTACAGAAAGATGGAGTCTGGGTAAATGTGAAGGTCCTGTGTAAGAAGACGTATCTAAGACTAGTTCATGCGCATCATTAGAACTCCAGTAGTGCTGAAAATGCTGAGTTGGACCCATGTGTTGAAGCTTGTATCTCTTCAGTGAAAGCCTCTGTTTCTTCAGGTTCTGTTTTGCAGCTATGCCTCGTTAATGTTGGCCACCAGGTGTTTATAACCCAGACCTTAAGACCAGCTTCTCGGCACTGCGCGCTGCCGTTTTTTCAGGCAGCCCGGTCCCCTGTGAGCAGTAAAGTCTTCGCTGGAGTTCCAGTCAATGAAACTCAGCCTTCAAAACCACCACGCTGCAATATGAGAAAGGAATCAATGAGAAAGACGAGCGTCTGCCGACCCGCTGTTCATCATCTCTGTCTGAGAAACCGCAACACATCACCAATCTACAAAACACCAACACATCTACTTCACCTAAGAAAGAAAGGAAGACAGATGGAAGAAAAAAAAACAAAAAAACGGTCGGACAGACAGACAGACAGATAGTAACTGAATGGTAATTGGTTTTAGGTTTAGGAGGTTCTGACTAAATTATGGATCCTTTTGTCCAGCACACAGCTTTGAACTGTTGGGACATAAATGGTGTGCAATCAGGACTTGGCAGCTCTCTTTTATGAGTAACGGCATGCTGGAGGGTGGAAAAGGCAGCTGAGTGCAGCTGAGTGCAGTCAGGGCCAATCGGATGCATGATTGATGTGGAAACAGGAATAGAAACGGGGGCGGAGCTCGCGGGGGTAAGATAGATGCGACGTGCCGGAAAGTTATTCAGAGTACGAGTGACCCTTCTGAACAAAAAAAAAATGACATTCATAAGAATAAATTCACATCGCAGATGTTCGATTTCACCGTCTATTTCATTGCTCCTTTTCACGTCCCTGCCCTGCGACCGCCACGCCTGCATCCCGCGCTCCCGGGGCCGCGGCAACAGCGAGGTAACCATGACAACCCTGGTGATTGATTAGCATGGTGGATTGGACGGAGTGTCCTCTTGCTCGAGTCACTAGAGCTTTATTCCGAGGGCCATTTCTCGCTCAGATAACTCGCGGAAAAAGAAACGAGGCCGCGGAGGAGAGGTTCTTTATGCTCTTTTTATTCTCCTGTGAAGTTCAGGCATGAAGAAAAATGAAAAGAGATAGAAGAAAGAAAGAAAGAATAGACAGAGAAGAAAGAGAAAGCATGTATGGCAAAAAAGTAAGAAAGTGGGCGTGGTTAAAGTTAACATGCAGTTCTTGGTCACAGCTTTTGAAGGAGCTGGTGGGTGTGGAGGTGGTCAGTAGGATCTAAAAGAGTTGGTTTAATATTGGGTGGGCTTGCACATGCGGTGGGTGTGGTAAATATTTTATTAAGACCTAGTGGGTGTGGCCAATGCTTCTATAAGAGCTAGTGGGTGTGGTCAGTTTCCAAGCAACCTGGTGGGTGTGGTTAATAACAGGTGTATTAACAGTTTCTCTAGGAGTCAATGAGTGTAGTTTACAGTTGGTGTGGCCGATGTTTAAGCAGGAGCTAGTGGGTGTGGCCGATGTTTAAGCAGGAGCTGGTGGGTGTGGCCAATGCTGGATTTGGTCACAGTATCTGTGTGAGGTCTATTGTGGGTGCAGCTTACATTCTAATAATGGGAAGATCGGGTCATTCTAGTGACTCGGTTCTTTGAGTCTCATTCAATAAAATGAACGAATAATTTTTTTCAGTCGTTTAGTTAATTTTTTTCCTTTGATCAGAAATAAAATAAAATTTTCTATTTTCTAATTCAAGAATCAGATCTTCAACACATCTACATGCACCAATGTCTATAGTTTCGAGCGACTCTAACTCATGAAATGAATGACTCAATTCTGTTTCCTGGACACGACCTACTGGGATTTTGCGATGCTTTGCTCATGTGCATCGGGTAGAAAATGAACGACTCACTCGTTGAGACGACTCGTTCATCTGAGTCACTTTAAAGACTCGTTCAAAATCAGCGAATCGTTCATGAACGACTCGTCGCTAATACATTTCAGTAAGAGCTGGTGGGGGTAGCTCAGTGTTAAGAGGTTGGCCTTCTGTACAAAAGGTTGTGAGTTTCCTTGAGAAAGGCTCATGGGAATATACTTATGGTATGATTGTAAGTCGTTCTGTGTGAGTGTCCGGTAAGTGTTGAATAGTGGGTGTGGTCACAGTTTCTGCTAAAGATTACACAATAAGCTGAGTAGAAACCTCATTACATCACCTGACGGATTTGATGTCTAGCACACAGCAGGGTCGCTGCCTTTGCCCCGTCGCAGGTCGGCTCATGCTTTCTAACCCTGCTACATTAAATATTGCACCGAGCTTAGATTTGCGCTCGAGCCGCGAGCCTGGGTTTGAGGCTGTATTAAATATTAACACTGGTCTGCTTCCACGTCGGCTCCATCGATACCTATTGACTGATATTATAGCGGCAATTTGGCACGAGGTAATGATGGCTGCCTCTCGGATTTGTAATTTGCACAAATGCGGCAGTGTGTGTTGTGCAGGAATTGCTTGCCATTTCTCATTAGGACGACAGCGCAATGGCTTTTCTTTTCATTAGCGCTCATGATAAAGAGTAGCACAGCAGTTTGGAGACAAAACGAGAGAAAGAAGAAGGAGGAGGAGGACGAGGGCAGTATGAGACGAGATGTGAGGAAGTGGAAGAAGTGGAAGAAGACGACGAAGCGGGAGCCTTTTGGCCTCTTTCTCGAATCACAGCCCCTGCGTCCTGTCTTCGGGAAAGGACTGGAAAGCTTTCTCCGGCTCGCTCGTCGCTTTGATGTGCTTTGTTTAAAACTACGGAACCCGAGTGTCTCTTTCCGTCTGCCTGCTTTCAAGCCGGCTGAGTCCAGTGTCTCATTCGTCTCGCTTTCGGAAACCTTCTAATCAAAGAAAACCCTCCACGAATATCAGCGCACACGCACACACGCACACACGCACACACATACACACACATGGAACAACGTCGCCTCTTTCCTTCTTACCTGATTACACAAGCAATGCACAGGAGATGGTGAATATGGACACGAATGCAAACCAGGAAATGCAACCCTGAGCTAAATGGGAGGCAAACAGCAGGGAACAGGGAGCTAAAAGAATTGTTAGATTAGAGTCACTTACGCATAAGAGACACAGTGGCATTGGCCACGCCCAGCTTGTTGGTAGCCACACAGGTGTAGTTGCCGTAGCGATCCTCGGTGATGTTGCTCACGGTGAGGACGGACCTGGAGCTCACGTTATTGATGTCGATGCCCGCTTGACCCTTGCTGAGTCTGAAAACACACAGCAAGCACACGCGAACATTACATCCTTATCCAGAGCGACTTACATTTTATCTCATTCATACAACTGAAACGATTAAGGGCCTTGTTCAGGGGCCCAGGTGTGACAGCTTGGTGTGACTGGGATATGAACTCACAACCCTTAAACCAAAGCTTGAATCAGGGTGCTCAAGTTCACAATTTACAGTACATTGAAGACATTTGATGAACTCCCTTACAATGATATTTTTAAATAACTGAGCAGTTGAGGGTTAAGAGTCTTGCTGGTGCAGGGATTTAAACTCACAACCTTCAAATCCAAAGTCCAATGCCTTAACCAATAAGCTTCCAGCTCCCCAAAATTATTTGTTTGAAATATGATTTTCAAAAAAAGCGTTTAACAAACTCCGTTACAACAATAATATAAAATACCTGACCAAATGAGGGTTATTTACTTGCAGAGATTTGAACTCATGACCATCCTATCAGAAGTCCAACATACACTCTGAGCTCCCACTTGCCTGAATCGTTTCATTGCGGAAATTTCCTGTTGCTTTTCGTACCATTTGCCAAAGGAGTCTCCATTGTCATCTTGATCTAGGAGACCCAAACTCCATGTAGATACTGGACTAACGCTGACTGCACCCCAGGTCTCCTCACCTTCTCACCTACATCAGTACCTGCCTTTACTAACACCCTTGTGGCTGAATTGATCGCCACAAAAATGTAGTGGAACATCTTCCCAAAAGATAAGGTTACTACACCAGTATATCGCGACTGAATGTGAAATGAGATGTTTAAAAAGAAATCACTTGGCAATCTTATGCTCAGGTGTCCACAAACTTACGAAAATAATCTGTTTGGTGTAATAAAGTGAAATGTTATTACAGAGAGTTGGTTTCAGGAGCATGTGCAGGTTGTTTGCACAAGAGCCGGACAGGAGCGGTGCGTCCTCCTTAGCTGGATTCATTTCAATAATCGTTTGTTATCTAGCGATTGCACCGGGGTCGCGACCTTTCCCTCTGAGGCTGATGCTGAGCCGAACATCAAATGCTTTGATTAGCGTGTAGGATGAAGCGTTATTAAATATTAATGCGACCCCGAGTTCACCTCTGCTTTACAGAGGTGCCAATGAGTAAGCGCTTGGCCAGAACGTTTACTTTTTTTGACCCTGTTGCCACGCTGATGTGGGTGAGACCCCTGATAAAGTGCAGCACTCAGATCAAGCGCTAATGAAAAGGAAAGCAATGTAGCAGAAGGGCAAAGGACAGGTTTCACTCCCGTTAGCCAGTTTCTTTCACATTGTAACCAGGAAATCGAGGTGAACTTCAACCAGAATGTTCACAAAAAATAACAGAGCGTGGCTGGAATTTTTTTCTATGTTTTTTTTTTCTTCACATGTAGCTAACTAGCATGCTAATGTATAACATATCCGAGAGCGTAATTAGCTTGCTCAAGATCAAGCGAGATGTTCACTGGCTGTGAAAATCAACAGAATGTTTACTCCATAGAATGCGGTTTGGGACGCGAACCTCTGCTTTGGGATCGAACTAACTTACAGGGGCTCATTAATTATATTTGGAAATTTGGAAATAATTTGGTTTTCATACATATTATACATGTTTATATATACAGTTAATTACATCGTCACATACATTATGTTAGTTAGCTAGAGTAGCTTGTTTTCAAACCTCCTTAAATATCAGCAAAAATAAAATAAAAGAATCAAAAAATTGTATCTAACGTGCACAAACTAAATATTGCTTTCAATCAAAAAAATTATTTTTTATTACAATAAAAAAAACAATACCAATAATAATAAAATGAAAAAAAAAAAAAAAAAAAATATATATATATATATATATATATATATATATATATATATATATATATATATATATATATATATATAATAAATATATAAAAAAAAGAAAAATATAATAATTTTAATTAAAAAAATTTTATAAAAATTTTATACAATTTTGTAAACTTTAAATACATTTTTTTTATTATTATTTATTTATTTATTTATTTGCATTTATTTGACTTACTACATGTTGCATTAAAAAAATATTACTAATTTATTTAAAAAAAAAAGAATTTAACTAAATAAATAAAAATGTAAAAATATATATACACTTGCCAAATTGAAGGCCACGCCCCATTTATTTTTATGCAGTAAATATATTTTATATTTACTCAAAAACATTAATGGTGTCAAATTGTTTATCTAAATAAAAGTCCAGAAAAATGTTAATGATTTTTCTTTTTTTAATTAAACGATTTTTATTTAAAAGTTTACATGCCGCCATGTGCTCTGTGGAAACATCAGAGGGAGAAACAGTTTTCCAAAAGGCAGGTGATGAACCTTCAGCAGGAGGACGTTAATCACCAGCAGCAACCAGTCATGAGGTGAAAAAAACATGTATAGATGAAGGTATCTAGCTAGATGACAATTGCAGCTTCTTCTACAGTGATCTTCATTCATTTGTATTTGAGATGAAAAAAAAAAGAATATATTAAGGCATTACTAATGTCACTGAACCCTGAACAATATCACTCTTTTGACCACCACCTCCACCTCCAAACACTAACTCCACCACCATGGCTCCATGCCCTAGATCTTTTTTTTCACCACATCTACTCTTCTATATTCACTGGAGGGTAAGGAGAACATGTTCCACATACAGGAAACGCCTGCCGCTGCATATTCTACAATGTTCCGATCCATAAAGCACTCAAAAATGTCAAGGCTGTAAAAAGCCTGTCAGGCTGCAGACGCGGAAGCCGATATAGTCCGATCATTGTCCTTTTATTTCAACAACCGTACAACACAAAAACACTCATAAGCCGTTGAAAACAACAAACAAAGACATCCGCTCGATACGCGTTGTCCGCTATGAGTTCGAATGTCCCAAGCATAATCCATAAAGCCTTCGGCAATGAGTAATCCAAGTCGGAAGTGGAATTCGCATATACAGCCGGCGGTCGAGCAGCCACGCGATTGTCCAGCTTGACAATATAACGACCGACAGCCTGTGACTCAAGAACGTGAGTTTATGTAGTCTGATCTTTCATGAGCCACAGCTGTCGGTAATCTTGGGAAGCAGTGTGACTGCTATCGAGGGGGGCGTGGCAGGGTGAGTCTCTGACAGCTACAGACGGGGGCGTGGCAGGGTGAATCCCTGACAGCTACAGAGGGGGGCGTGGCAGGGTGAATCCCTGACAGTACCCCCCCCTCCAGGGGCGACACCTGACGCCCCAAAACCCACCTATGCCAGGCGGGCCAGGGCACTCCGAGGAAGGCCTCCTTAGACGCCTGGGAGCAACGGAGGCCTGGTGAGCATCCTCTGCGGAGAGCCGGCATGGGACAACACCTTGCAGGAGGATCCGGAACGGAGCCACGCCCTCGGTGCTGACGGGAGGCTGAGTAAAGCCCCTGGCGGGGATTGGAGCCGGAGCGACCTCCATGGCGGGGAACCGGAACTGGACGCCAACCATGACAATGACCGGGGAGTGGAGGACATCCCGGGCGGAGACCAGGAACGTCGTACCACCCTCTGAGGGACCTGGAGGACCGACGTCGCCGTCAGAGGGACCTGGAGGACCGACGTCGCCGTCAGAGGGACCTGGAGGACCGACGTCGCCGTCAGAGGGACCTGGAGGACCGGCGTTGCCGTCAGAGGGACCTGGAGGACCGACGTCGCCGTCAGAGGGACCTGGAGGACCGACGTCGCCATGCGGGGATCCTGGGGGCGATCCGTCGTCCTGAAGAGGACCTGGGGGCGAGACGTCGCCTTCTGTGGAGCCCGGGGGCGAGACGTCGCCTTCTGTGGAGCCCGGGGGCGAGACGTCGCCCTCTGTGGAGCCCGGGGGCGAGACGTCGGCCTCTGTGGAGCTTGGATGCGATCCTTCGCCCTGCGTGGAGCTTGGATGCGATCCTTCGCCCTGCGTGGAGCTTGGATGCGATCCTTCGCCATGCGGGGATCCTGGGGGCAATCCGTCGTCCTGAAGAGGACCTGGGGGCGAGACGTCGCCTTGCGTGGAGCTTGGATGCGATCCTTCGCCCTGCGTGGAGCTTGGATGCGATCCTTCGCCCTGCGTGGAGCCTGGGGGCGATCCTTCGCCCTGAAGAGGACCCGGGGGCGAGACGTTGCCTTCTGTGGAGCCCGGGGGCGAGACGTCGCCTTCTGTGGAGCCCGGGGGCGAGACGTCGCCTTCTGTGGAGCCCGGGGGCGAAAGGTCGCCTTCTGTGGAGCCCGGGGGCGAAAGGTCGCCTTCTGTGGAGCCCGGGGTCGAAACGTCGCCTTCTGTGGAGCCCGGGGGCGAAACGTCGCCTTTTGTGGAGCCCGGGGGCGAAACGTCGCCTTCTGTGGAGCCCGGGGGCGAAACGTCGCCTTGTGCGGGCGCTGGAGACGAGCCGTCGCCTTCTGCGGGCGCTGGAGACGAGCCGTCGCCTTCTGCGGGCGCTGGAGACGAGCCGTCGCCTTCTGCGGGCGCTGGAGACGAGCCGTCGCCTTCTGTGGGCGCTGGAGACGAGCCGTCGCCTTCTGCGGGACTGTGGGGTGAGCCGTCGCCGTCGGTGGAACCCGGGGGCAGCGGTTTAACTTCCCTTTCGCAGTCCTGGAGCCGGGGTGAGTGCACAGGGAAACCCCTGGGCGTAGGGGCGCTCCTTGGGACCCTTAGGAGCAGATCGGAGCCTACTGAGCAGCCTGGAAATGAGGTGAAGCCTGCCTGGAGATCCACGAGCGGAGAAGGGCTCGCCTGGAGGTCCACGACATCAGTGGAGCTCTCTTTGGGACACTGAAGCGGAGACGAGCTCGTGGGGTCGCTCGGAGGCGGAGACGAGCTCTCGGGAGGAGCCTGGAGCGGAGACGAGCTCTCGGGAGGAGCCTGGAGCGGAGTCGTGCCCTCTTGAGGAGCCAGGAGCTGGGCGGAGCGCTCTTGAGGGACCTGGAGCTGGGCGGAGCTCTCTGGAGGGACCTGGAGCTGGGCGGAGCTCTCTTGGAGGTCCTGGGGCAGAGCCGAGCTTTCCGTGGGCGAGATGTCGCCTTGGAAGGGGCTCTGGGATGTGGCGTCGTCTGGAGAGGGACTCGGAGGAGTCACTTCGCCTTCTGTGACCGGAGGTGTCGGCGCGGCGCTCTCGTGACGACTCTGTGGCGGGAAAGCATGCTCCTGGAGACTCTGTGGCGGGAAAGCATGCTCCTGGAGACTCTGTGGCGGAAAAGCATGCTCCTGGAGACTCTGTGGCGGGAAAGCATGCTCGTGACGGCTCTGTGGCGGGAAAGCATGCTCCTGGAGACTCTGTGGCGGCGCGGCGCTCTCGTGGAGACTCTGTGGCGGCGCGGCGCTCTCGTGGAGACTCTGTGGCGGCGCGGCGCTCTTGTGGAGACTCTGTGGCGGCGCGGCGCTCTCGTGGAGACTCTGTGGCGGCGCGGCGCGGCGCTCTCGTGCAGACTCTGTGGCGGCGCGGCGCGGCGCTCTCGTGGAGACTCTGTGGCGACGCGGCGCTCTCGTGGAGACTCTGTGGCGGCGCGGCGCTCTCGTGGAGACTCTGTGGCGGCGTGGCACGCCCACGGGAACCTCGGAACAGAGCGGCACGCCTGTAGAAGCTCTGTGACGGCATGGTGTGCTCGCCGACGCTCGGAGATGGTGTGGTGCGTCCACGAGAACCCCGGAACACAGCAGCACGCTGGTAGAGACCCTGAGATGAAGCAGCCCTCTCATCAAAACATTGGGGCTGAGCTGCAGGCTCATGGGAGATCCGGCACGGAGCCGCGTGCTCTTGAGAACCTTGGAATGGAGCACCTTCCTCCTCAAGGGGACTGTAGTGGAGATTCACCACCTCTATCCCCAACTTCCCCAGAAGCAGCCCGCTGAATTCGGCGAGTGAGCCGAATTTGCCCCCTTTGGCGCTCCATAGTGAGCTGGCTTTGGCAAGAACTTCTCCAGACAGGAGGGAAATACAGAGGGCAATCTTGGCTCGTTCGGAAGGAAACCGGGAAATGTTAACAGCCACATACTCGCCGATGCCTTGCAGAAATCCGCCCAATTCGTCTTTTTTCCCCGAGTAACGAGCCGGTAATCCCCTCGCGCTCTCTGAGGGGCGTGGCGCAGCCGCGCTCTCAGGATCCGGCTTCTGTGGATCTGAACCGCGAGAAGCGGCACTGAGCTTCCGGAGGAAATCTGAAGCCGGGTTCAGCTGCCGATCCGTTGCGGTCGGAATCGCGGAATGGCGAATCCGCGTTCGGTATAGGTCGGTCGTTCTGTCAGGCTGCAGACGCGGAAGCCGATATAGTCCGATCATTGTCCTTTTTATTTCAACAACCGTACAACACAAAAACACTCATAAGCCGTTGAAAACAACAAACAAAGACATCCGCTCGATACGCGTTGTCCGCTATGAGTTCGAATGTCCCAAGCATAATCCATAAAGCCTTCGGCAATGAGTAATCCAAGTCGGAAGTGGAATTCGCATATACAGCCGGCGGTCGAGCAGCCACGCGATTGTCCAGCTTGACAATATAACGACCGACAGCCTGTGACTCAAGAACGTGAGTTTATGTAGTCTGATCTTTCATGAGCCACAGCTGTCGGTAATCTTGGGAAGCAGCGTGACTGCTATCGAGGGGGGCGTGGCAGGGTGAGTCTCTGACAGCTACAGACGGGGGCATGGCAGGGTGAATCCCTGACAGCTACAGAGGGGGGCGTGGCAGGGTGAATCCCTGACAAAGCCACCCAGGTTCAAATCAATAAATCCATAAATCGGTAAATCTACAAATCAACTTTAAACCACAGAACAGATCGAACATCTGACCCTGACCCCTTCTGCTCTCAGCATCCATCCTAAGGACTATCACTTGGAAACCACTCACTTCTGCTGAGGTTGGTTCTACATGGTCAGCCTCAAGATCTATGACATTACTGTACTGAACATGGTTCCACTCAAGAACCCATTAAGATGAAATTGGACTGTAATTAATACCAACACTTTCCCTATTGTGGTGTTTACAATAAGGATGGGTTTCTTTTAGAGTCTGGTTCCTCTGAACATCTGATCCTGACCCCTTTTACTCTCAGGACCTGCCTGACCCATTCTGATGTTCTGATGGAGTTTTATTCTGATGTTCTGATCAAGGTCTCATCCTAAACCATTGGGTGCTGCTGCTGCTGCTGCTGCTGTTGAGGATGATCCTAATAGACGACTTGAAGATCTAGGAGATGACTGTGGCTGGTTCCACTCAGAAACCATGAAAATAAAAGATAGAACTGTAATGAATGAATATCTGGTGTTGATGATGACAGTAGGTTCTCTTTAGAGCCTGGTTCCTCTAAACATCTGATCCTGATTCCTTCTGCTCTCAAGACCTGCCTGATCTATCCCGATGTTCTGATGAAATTTTCATCACTTGGAAACCACTCACTGCTGCTGAGGTTGGCCTACATAGAATGTCTGAAGATCTAGGAGATTTCTATTCATAGATGTATTCAGGAACCCATGAAGATGAATGATAGAACTATAATGAATGACTATCTGGTGTTGATGATGTGGATGGGTTCCCTTTAGAATCTGATTCCTCTGAACATCTAATCCTGACCCCTTCTTCACTCATCAACTCCCTGATCCAACCTGAGTAAGCTCTCATCAGTTGAAAACCACTGGCTGCTGAGGATGTTCCACAGAGCCATGAGATTCCTGTGGATGGTTCCATGAGGATGGATTTGAATTGCAATTACCAGTGAACATTTGATCCCCTCAACAAAGATGGAACTATAATGAATTATTATTCAGTGTTGGTGATAAGGATGGGTTCCCTTTAGAGCCTGGTTCCTCAGAACATCTGATCCTTCTGTTCTCAGGTCCTCCCCGGTGAATCCTGATGTTCTGATGTAGTTCTTATCAGTTGAAAAGCACTCACTGCTGCTGAGGTTGATCCACATGGACAGCTTGAAGATCATCCGTGATCATTTGATCACCTCAACAATGAAGGAACTATAATGAATAACTATCTAGTGTTGAAGATGAGGATGGGTTCCTCTTATGGCTTTCTTTTTCCTGAAGTATTAGGAAGTGTTTCTTCACAACATCATTACCTCTTGCTGATTAGCGATTTGTAAATAAAACCTCTTGAACATCGTGTGTCTTCAGCAGGACCGAGAGTCTCCTGCTCCGATATTCAGGATCGCGGCTCGTTAACGGCATCGCGAGAAGCTAACATTTACTAGCGCACTGCAAATGAACTGCGGCCGTGTACACACAGTCCGCAACTGCCAGTCTGCAAATGCCAACGACGCGGAGATTTCCAGAACGTCGTCATTGGCATGTCTGACGAGCGCTGAAGCTGAGGTGATGCGCGAGCAGGGACACCGGGAGCGATGCGACACGACGCGGCGCCTCCCGGACCGCGTTTAAACTGATGGAGTATCTGTTTTTCCTCTCCGAAGCCGAGGAGTCGCGCCTGACCTTATGCCCCGCAAATCTCATAGCAGCTGTTGTTTGCCGTCCTACTGAGATTTGTTAAAATGTTAGCGAAAAGGTTTTACACAGAGCCAAAACTTCACAAGGGTGCGAACGCTGCTGGCTCACGACGACCCGTGGTGGCATTTGTTACGTTATTCAAAGCTGGCGTGATCGATCAGAGCTCATGTGGGTAATTTCTCTCTCTCTCTCTCTCTCTCTCTCTCTCTCTCTCTCTCTCTCTGTCAAATAAGGAGCCAAATCTTAGTAAGGCTGGGATTTGAACTCATAAGCTTCTGATGCAAAGACCAATGTCTTAACCACTAAGCTGCCACATGACCATGACCGTGACAGAACTATTCACCCTCTCCAACGATTGGCTAACGTGGCTGTGATTAGCAGCGGATAAAGCCGTATGTCCCGCCCACTTTTTATGTCCACTTTTTGTTGACACCCGGGCATAATATAGAGATGTGCTTTTTTCACATCTCATTCTACTTTTTAGTGCCCATTTGCTCTTAGAATAACCTCCATTCATCTGGGAAGATGTTCCAATGGATTTTGTGGAGATTCATTCAGCCACAGTAAATAAAGTCAGGTACTGATGCAGGCGAGGGGACCAGGAATGCAGTCAGCATTCCAACTTATCATTCTATAGCTCTATAGCAGAAGATGTCTTCAGAGACGTCCTATTTGTGGTGACAGTTTGCAGAAAAACTACATATGGTTGGAAAAGTCGGGTGTCCAAATACGTTTGGTCCTAATATGTATGTATCTGTGGTTGATCCTAGGAATAAAACGAGGAAGTCGAGATCGGGTTCTTCTAGAACATTCCATGCCAGAAAGGAAGCATTCGGTATGTCAACTATAACAGGTGCCATAACATCTTTATCACAAATACAACAGGTGCTACTCCATTCTTATGTCAACTATAATAGGTGCTATAACATCTTTATGTCAGCTTTACCAGGTGCTTCACCATCCTTATGCCAACTAGAACAGGTCCTAAAACATCCTAATGTCGACTATAACACCCTTATGTCAGCTATACCAGGCTCCATAACATCCTTATGTCAAATATAACAAGTGCTACACCATTTCTATGTCGAATTTAATAGATGCGATAAAATTTTTATGTCAGCTATACCATGCCCTATAACATCTGTCAAATAGAACAGCTGTACACCATTCTTATGTCAACTAAAATAGGTGCTATAACATCCTTCGCAGCCATACCAGCTGCTTTACCATCCTTATGTCAACTACAACAGGTCCTGTAACATCCTAATGTCAACTGTAACAGGTGCTATAACATCTTTATCACAAATATAGCAGGTGCTACACCATTCTTATGTCTATAACTATAACTATATGCTATAACATCTTTATGTCAACTGTAAATGATTCTATAACACCCTTATGGTGATTATACTAGGTTATATAACATCCTTTTGGTAACTATACCATGTCCTATAACATCCTTATGTCAAATATATCAGGTGCTACAACATTTTTATAGTATGTATTATTTCTCTGTCAAACTTTTTCTTTTTTACACATGAGCAAAAATCTGTTAAGGTAAAAAGGGAGGAGAAAAAAACGAATATCTTTTCACACACACACACACACACACACACACACACACACACACACACACACACACACACACACACACACACACACACACCAACCCAGGCCAGGCCAATTCGTTTCCATTAAATGCCTCATCCCGGGGTCACAAATGGAACTGGAGACTATCCCGGGGACACTAGGAGTGAATTGGGGATACACCGTGAATAGGATGCCAGTTCCTCAGAGGCCACCACACACACACACACACACACACACACACACACACACACACACACACACACACACACACACACTAATTCACACCTAGATGTAGCTTAAAGCAGTGATTTCACTTCACTTTGGGAGGTTAGACGAACCTGGAAAACCCCTGAGAAAACCTCATACAGGAAGAACATCCACATAAACATCCTATTTGGAAATTGTGTACAGGAGCAGACTGTCACCGCACCACCTTCTTACTGAATGTGATCTAAATATTCACTGCTAATCCATTCACTCATATTTTGCTTTTAAATCCTGGTTTATATCGTCTGTGCAGCTTTGAAACCTGTCTTTCTCAAACACACACACACGTGCACACACACACACACACACACACACACACACACACACACACACAAATATACACACACGTATTTTACCATGACAAAACAGCACGTCTTGCATATCCGGGTGCCGAGCAGGAATTTGTATTTAGGAGCAGCTCAGTGCTCAGATTGTATCAGAACTTTATAAGTTCAAATCCCAGCACAACCGAGCTGAAACTACTGGGCCGTTGAGCAAGGCCCTTAATCATGAACTGCTCAGTTTTATAAATAACATAACTGCATAAAGTCACAAAGTCAATCAGGATATAAAAGAGAGTGCAAATTTTAGTGACATTTTGGTTTGGGGTTGTATTGTAAAACACTATGCTTTTCTCTGTGAACAAGCCAGACAAACTTTTGCACAGTGCTCTATTTGTAAAGTATGACTGGATGTGCATGTACCTATGTCTGCCTATCTGTCTGTCTGCCTGTCTACTATATGTCAACTATAATAGGAGCTATAACACCCTAATGGCAACTAGACCAGATCCTACAACATCCTTATGTCAAATAAAGCGTAGCTCTATAACATCCTCATGTCAAACATACCAGGTGCTATAACATCCTTATGTCAAATATAACACATGCTACAATATTCTTATGTCAACTATAATTGGTGCTTTAATATCATCAAGGCAAATATACCTGGTCCTGCAAATGTCAAATATAACAGATGCTATAACACCATTCTTATATCAGCCATACCAGTTACTATAAGGATGGTGCTTATGTCAAATATAACAGGTCCTATAACATCCTTGTGTCAACTACAACAGGTCCTATAGCATCCTTATGTGAATTATAACAGATGCTATAACACCCTTATATCAGCTATAACATTTTTACGTCAAATATAACAGGTCATATAACATTCTCTATGTCTGCATATCTGTCTGTCTGTCTGTCTGTCTGTCTGTCTGTCTGTCTGTCTGTCTGTCTGTCTGTCTGTCTGTCTGTCTGTCTTATAAATAGATTGGCGAGAAAGCAGAAAAGCGAACAAACATCTTTCTGTGCGTAACAAACGTAAAAGTCTTATGAATTTAGCAAACTCCAGAAGTAAAGCCAAATACGCCTCCTTGGCAATTTGAATAAATCGAGTGAAGCCTATAATTACAATTAGCGCACTGTGAACTGCTGATTCAGATCGTACTCAAAAAGAGTGGGTAAATGACGGGTAATGGGGTAATTTGGTATTTAAATTCAAGAACCGGCACTCGACTCGACGCTGATTGACGCGTAAACGCCGAACGCTCTTTACTGCCGCTGAGGTTATGCAAACATTTAATTAAAATGCAAGGTTAAGCCTCGTGCTATACGGTTCCCTCCGTAGCAGGAAGGCCGGAGAGGAGAGGGAAGGGAAAGGAAGGGAAAAAGGGAGAAAGGAAAAAAAAGGGGCGTGAGCTAGAAATAATCTGATTGAATTTTAGATGCACAGGGACCCATACGGGGTGAAGCGCTCCTGAGACTCGAGAGGATGAATAGTGATTATGAATATTCAACAAAAAAAAAAGGAAGAAGGGAGGGGGTTAATCCCATGTGTCCCTGAAGCGCAAAAAGAGGAACTTTTCTCATCTTATTATACGGCACGAATTTTCACAAGGCAACGTGGATCTGATACGAAGCGCTTCCCAACATTTTCTGAGCTCAAATTGAGACTAGACGCTGTGTGTTTTTTTTAAGCATCCTATTCCACATTGTGTCTCCATTCGCTGTTATAATGAGCTCCACCCTTCCGAAGATGTTCCACAAGCTTCTGGTACACTGATGAAGGTGAGGTGAGGAGGTCTGGGGTGTTGTCCAATTCATCTCAAAGGTATTCAGTAGGGTTGGAGTTAGATAGCAGGAGATCTTTCACTCCAAACCATAGAAAGCAGATTTAATGGAGCTGGCTTCTTCTCATGCTGGAACAGGTTTGGATCTCCTAGTTAAAGTGAAGGGAAAATGTTCTGTACCTTCGGGTGGAAGAGGCAGGTGTCCCAATACTTTTGTCCATAGAATGTAATACCCAGACATTTTATCAGCATGTGAAGGCGTTTTTATTTTTATTTTTACGCTTAGCTCTCCTCCCGTGTAGCACTCAAAAACCAGAGTGTGTTATAACATCGTTATGTCAACTATTAAAAGGGCTATAACATCCTTACATTAAATATAAGTACATCCTTATGTCACATTAAGCAAGTGAAATTCTTATATTAATTATAACAAGTGCTATAACATCCTGATGCCAACTATAACAAGTATAATCATTGTCAACTATAACAAATGCTATAACAGCTTAATATCAACAATAACAAGTGCTACAAAATCTTTATGTCAATTATAACAAATGCTAAAACAAAGTCAATTATAACCGGTGCTATGCCGTCTTTATGTCAACTATAACAAATGCCATAACAACCTAATGTCGACTATAACAAGTGCCATAAAGTTCTTATGTCAACTATAACAAGTGCTATAACATCCTTATGTCAACGTAAACTACATCCTTATGCCAATTATAACAAGTGATATCCTTATGTTAACTATAACAAGTGCCATGACATCTTTATGTCAGCTATAACAAATGCTATGACACATCCTTATGTCAACCATAACTACATCCTTATGTCAACTATAACAAATGATATCCTTATGTCAAATATAAAAAGTGAAATCATTATGCCAACTATAACAGATGCTATAATGCATTACCCTAATGATAACTTTAGGTGCTTTGCCATCCTTATGTCCACTATAACAAATGCTATAACAATGTCTACTATACCAAGTGCTATGTCATTTTTATGTCAACTATAAAATTGCTATAGCAACCTAATATCAACTATAACAAGTGCTATAACATCCTTATGTCAGCTAAAACAAATGCAAATTTCTCACTTTTACCTCTTCTTCCCTTTGTATCACTAAAATATGGGTGTGTTATAACATTCTTATGCCAACTATAGCAAGTGCTATAACATCCTTATGTCAACTATACCAAATTATATTCTTATCTTAACTAATGTATAGCAAGTGCTATAACATCCTTATGTCAAATGTAACAAGTGAAATCATTATGCCAACTAAAGCAAATGCTATGACAGCCTAATGTCAACTATAACAAGTGCTATAACATTGTTATGTCTACTATAACAAATGCAAATTTCTCACTGCTTACCTCTTCTCCCCTTTGTACCACTCAAACACCGGAGCGGGGACGGCAGCCGCCTCACACCTCAGCAGCGCCGAGTAACCGTTTGGGAAGCCGTTGCTCTTCGTCTCATGGATAAAAGGTGGAACTGAAGCGAACAAAAAAATAATAAAACACGCACGATTAGAACATGATAAACCTCAGTCGTACAGCAAAAATCTGGGTTTCATTAGTATTGGCACCCCTTATTAATGAATAATTAATGAGAGAATACAAGAAAACCAGAGACCCTTACTGAGGACCTTATAATATTTCACCATATTTGAAGACAAATCTACGATAAACAACAGTAAATATTCATAAAACTCTTAATTGCTGTTGTTTATTATTTCTTTATTTGATTTATTCTTTACTATTATCATCATTTACAAGGGGGCTGGGGGTGGGAGGGGCTGGGGGGATGGGTTAGGTAGTGGACGCATGGGTAGGACAACTTTCATTTTCTTTTTTCAAAACACGGAAACAACTTTTTAAACAAAGCATCGAAAACTGTCAGTCAAAATGAAATAAAAAAATTAATACATTTATTTACTGATAAAGTTAGCACAGAATAAACCTTTACAGAAACTCCCAGCCATTGTTCGAAATTTAAATCCCTCCTGCTGAGATCACGGAGGACGTGATTTCAGTCACATTGGTCTTTAGATTTATTCTTTAAAAAATATCAAAAGCTTCTTTCTTTTAAGCCTTTTTAAATTAACGCATTAACATCATAGGCTGAATATGAACTTATTGGGAGAAAATCAGTGTGAAATCGATATGAAAATCAGTGCCCCCGTGTAACCAAAATGGTATGATCCTTGTTCCATAACACCGCTGTGAAAATTCGACTGCGAGAACGATGTTAATCGAATCAGGCGTCAGATTTTTGACTCTTCTAGGTTTCTTCTAATTATTTATTATTTGACCCACACCAGAAGCTTATTCATTTATTTCTGGACTGATCTGCAGATAATTTTTCCAATTTCTTTCCTGATGAAATACCAACCAATGGAAAGTTTAAGTGAAATCAAGTGTAGTCCTTTCCACTCATTCTTTTCTAGGGTGCCAACATTTTTGTGCATGAATCTACTGATAATCCTACTAAAAACAAATGTACAAAAATCTTCCCTTAGGCTGTAATCACTCCATGAAAGAAAAAGAAAGAAACAATATGCAAGCTAATAGGGGAAAAAAGAAATCCCTGTAATAGTCGAAGCGAAAGGACTGTTGTGAGCGTGGTGCTGAGATGGTTCGGGTTCTCCCCTGGGCTGGGAACCGAAAATGAGCTGCACGCTGATAAATTGCTTAACGGACGCTTTAAAAGGCTGAACAGCAACGGCAGGTTGTGTGAGAATGAAATGAAATGGATGTTGTTCCATGTTCTCAAATATTGTGCAAATGACTGCACTGGGGTGAGAGAGGAGAGTGTAAGTACCGGCCATTTTATTTATTTCAATCTGCCCAAGAGAGAAAGAGAAAGAGAAAGAGGGAGAGAGAGTGAGAGGGAGAAAGAGAGAGAGAGAGAGAGAGAGAGAGAGAGAGAGAGAGAGAGAGAGAGAGAGAAAGAGAGGGAGAAAGAGAAAGAGAGAGAGAGAGAGAGAGAGAGAGAGAGAGAGAAAGAGAGAGAGAGAGAGAGAGAGAGAGAGAGAGAGAGAGAGAGAGAGAGAAAGAGAGGGAGAAAGAGGGACAGAGAGAGATTGAGGGAGAGATTAAGGGAGAGAGAGAGAGAGAGAGAGAGAGAGAGAGAGAGAGAGAGAGAGGGACAGAGAGAGGGAGAGAGAGAGAGAGAGAGAGAGAGAGAGAGAGAGAGAGAGAGAGAGGGGAGAGAGAGGGAGAGAGAGAGAGAGGGGGAGAAAGAGAAAGAGAGAGAGGGAGGGAGAAAAAGAGAGAGAGAGAGAGAGAGAGAGGGAGAGAGGGAGAGAGGGGAAGAGAGAGAGGGAGAGAGGGGGAGAGAGAGAGAGAGAGAGAGGAGAGAGAGAGCGAAAGAGGGAGAGAGGGGGAGAGAGAGGGAGGGAGAAAGAGAGGGACAGAGAGGGATTGAGGGAAAGAGAGAGAGTGAGGGTGAGAGAGAGAGAGAGAGAGAGAGAGAGAGAGAGAGAGAGAGAGAGAGAGAGAGAGAGAAAAACAAGAAAGATGTGATATCAGGGTGATGGATAGACATGAAATCCTTCCTCTGTGTTCAATCAACAGCAGAAAATCACACTTTTGCGTTTTGTTTTTTTTACGTTGAGTATTCAAACATCGTTTTTCAGTCACTCTGGTGCTCGGAAAGAAGTGCTATAACAGCCTTATGTCAACCTAAAGCATGATGTCTAACCTATGTACAGTAGATGTAATGTAAATGTAGGCATGTTAGAAATCATGTGGCGCTCATATAGCTGAAAAGCATTCAAACTTATGAAATGTGTTCTATGACATCCTTATGCCAACTATGACCATTGCTATAACATCCTAATATTAAGTATAATAAGTGCTATACAATCTTTCTCACTTATAACAACTTCTTTGTCAACTCCATCATGCGCAATAACACCTCCACGTCAACTAAAAAGGCTATAATGAGTGTTACAGTATCTTTATATCAACTATACCAAATGCTATAACATCCTTTCTGAACTATAATAACGTCCTTATGTCAACTATAACAAGTGCTAGAGCATCGTTATGTTAAATAACATCATTATCAACTATAACAATTGATATCCTTATGTCAACTATAGCAAATTCTATAACATCTTTGTTAACTAGGACAACTTATGTCAACTGTAAAAAGTGCTATACCACCCTTATGTTAACTATATTTACACTCTTATGGCAACTATAACAAGTGCGTTAACACCCTTATGCCAAATAACATCTTTGTCAACGATAACGTGTTATAATATCCTTTTGTCAACTATAACAAGTGCAATAACATGTTAATTAACAACATTCTTGTCGACTAAAGCAATTGATATCCTTATATCATCTATAACAAATGCTATAACATCTTTGTTTTAACTATAACAGCATCAATATGTCAACTGTAACATCCTTATATTAACTATAACACGCTAATGCAACTTAATCTTGCTAAACAAGCCTTATAACAAAGATCAAATGTGCTATAAAATCCTATAACACATGCTATAATGTCCTTTGTCAACTATAGCACATACTATAACAACCTGATGTCGAGCTATTTCAAATTAAGCTGTTATAAGAATTCATAATGAATTTATGAAGGCATATAAGCTGACTATCACTTATCAAAAATGGCTATGACCCACTAATGCCAGTTTAATGTAGTGTTTATGCCAGCAATAAAAAGGGTATGTAGTACTGAAGTACCCGGAGATACATCATCAGTTTCCTCAGATGCCACATTACAGTCACACTGATGCACCGAAAGAAAAAACAAACCTCCTTCTGATCACAAAAATACAGCAGCTAACAAATTCCGAACAGATACCAAGAGATGACAATACGGTAAAATGTATAAAAATAAGAATAAAATATAATGTGTGATTCTACTTTCCACAACAGAGAGAGAGAGAGAGAGAGAGAGAGAGAGAGGTAGCTTGATGTTATGTAGTACTGCCTAGCGTTAAATTGCTTGCAATGTCTGCATCTCAGTCAGCTGCATTTATATTCCAGACGCCCAAACGTTTGAAAATCACCTGCGAGCCGCGGAGGTGCAAGGCCGTGTTCAGACTATTTATTTCTGAACTCTGGCTTGCGTGCAGGTTGAAGAGGGCTTCATGAAACCTGCGCCTGCTAATAACTGACATAAACCTGCATGGGCGTTTATAAAGGGTTATTACAACAGGTGTCAGCTGCCGTGAAAACTGATTGTTGCACTGATGTAACCCCTGAGCCATGAAATAAGCATGTGCTAGGACATTTTACAGGCTGACTTGAGTTATGAACGCTAAGTGCGTTCATAATCACTAATTCATAGCCAAGTATACATTTACGTTTGCGGCATTTGCGACCCATCGTGTCCAGGGCGACGTACAAAAGCGCTTTGAGTCTCTATCAATGAATTTATTCACACTGGTATGCTGGAAGATTAAGATAAATCAGCCTACAGCTCTGCACTTTACCTCCGTAAAATACCTCTCTTTTACATCCCATAATAAAATATACAGAATTGGTTACCTGCTATGGCACTGCTATGGGTATGCATAAAAATGTTATGAGCAGGAAATGATCAGGATTACCAGAAATATGCAGTATCATGACGTTTTAGCCTTTAAAGTGCTATAACTCCTTATGTCGACTATAAGAAGTCCAATGACATCCTTATGTCAACCTTCAAGTCGAATGGTATTGTACCATACATCACTGGTATAGATTATTTGGCATATGTACATAGGTCAGCCTGGAAAGTGTTATAACAATCTTATTCCAACCTTAAACAATATTTATTGCAGCTGATGTATGTTTCAAAAATTGATAAACTTTAAATTTGTGTTTATTTAAAATGGTATGAAGAGCCTGTATTGATGTCTGTACTGCCATAAGTATTCATACAACTCTTATAGGCATGAATATCCCTGACATGCACTGAGCTACAAAATCAGCTGCTATGATGTATGAACGCAGATCAGGCAGGAAATTGTTATAACTACTTATTGACATTAACAACCAATTTAATAACAGCTTTATGTCAAAATATTTAAACAAAATGTCAGTTAGAAATAGCGTTCGTTATAGCTGACATCTGCTGCAACAATGCCTTGTAACTGTTTAACATAGTTATATGCCAGACATGTTTATAAATTAATATTTATAAATGTGTAGTTCAGTATGGTAAAACTTATGAAAGGCTTATGCAGATGTCTGTCTGGCCATATATGTTCATAAGCCTCTCATAAGCATTAATAGAGCAGGATTTATCAGTGATACAACCCCTCTCATAACTTACAAACCACAATCAGTCTGTAAAGATCGACCATACCGTCGATCATCATGATATTTAAACGCAGGCGGTACAATTAAGTGTTATAGCGCAACCTTACCTCAACAAAAGCTACAGAGGTTATAACACTTGTGTGTTATGAACAGCTTATAAAGTGTTAGAAGCAACAGTGACGAGCAGTGACTTAAACCAGGATTTAGAACTATTGAAAGCCTTTTCCAATAAAGTCTACGCAGTTATAAAGGGCTTATGTAGAGGTCATGCAGCCTTATGAACACCAGCCTGGCTGATTACTATGCGATTCTTCCAACGATCTGCTCTTTCTCCTGGTCGTTGCCGGTTGTTAAAGTGATCTTCAGCAGTTATTCGCCGTAAATACGGAGAGATTTCAGTTCGCCCATTTCATCACCGCTAAACAGCACTGGAAGGAGATAGGCTTTAAGTACTCACGATGCAGAGATTAAAAATTGAACGCGAAGTCCATAACGCATATTCCGGAGCATTCCCGGTGTCAGATCGTTGACAGATGGTACCGTTTTGCCCAGTAACATGAAAGGTGTGTAAAATAATGTGGATAATGCAACACGACGCAATAACGATGCAATGCCCAGAAATCCAAAATGTTACTTCAAGGAAAAAACCCTCACATCGCTCCACACCGCCGCTATACGTACGACTCCGGCGGTCTCTTTTTATCATTCGAATGTGTCTCATTTCATATTAAATGTGCTCCGATGTTTCCTTGGCTCCTCTCGTGCCTCCATCTGGGCCTCGGAGCCTTGTTCTTTAAACAGATTATTTTCATTATTTCTTCTCTGCACGCTCTTCGGGGACAGCTTGAAAGTTGCTGGACGGGAGACGAACGCAGCGTGGAAGAAATCCTGCCATATGCATTCGAAAGGTTAGGTTTTTTTTTTTTTTCCTCTTTCTTTAAGGGCGCCAAGTGACGGAGCAAACGATGGGAAAAAGAACAACAACCTTTGATCAGTTTTCTTTTAAGAATTTGAAACAGGACAGAGAGGCGAAATTGAATTATGATACAGGAATGTAAAATGAGGATGTAAAGGAATGAATTTGAGTACAGTGGCATTACATCCAAAGTGCTGCACTGTTCTTCAGTGGTATTGGGGGTCGAGTAACATGTAGAATATACAGTATGTATACTGTATATAAACGAGGGGCGTTCAAGTCAAACTGGGATTTTTGCGTTTGAAAATATTAGTACATATTACAAGAAGTGGAAACTGCATTTCTTTCTTTTCCCCTGCTACATGTATACACTTACCCCAACCCTCAACTAACACCTGGAAAGATTCACCATAGAATGACTTGTCAGTGCGCCTGAACCATCCAAAGGATGGACTGCACCATTAGGGAACCACCATGACCAGAATCATCACATTTACGCCATTGGCAGATGCTCTGATCCAAAGCAACTTACAATGATCTCATTCATACAACTGAGCAGTTGGAGGTTAAGGGCCTCGCTCAAGGGCCCAGATGTGCAGCTTACTGGTGGTGGGATTTGAACCCATGACCTTCGGATCAGAAGTCTAACGTCTTAACCAATGAGCCACCACTTTTGATCGGAAAGGTCGTGGGTTCAAATCCCACCACCACTAAGCTGCACATCTGGGCGCTTAAGATACCACTTCTGATCGAAAGATGGTGGGTTCAAATCCCTGCACCACCAACATGCCAATACTGTGGGTGCTTGAGTGAGGATTTTAATCCTCAATTGCTCAGCTGTATAACTGAGATTACCATGAATATAAAAGTAAAATTGAGCAGGTCGGTCGTTAAATAAACAGCTTAAAAAAAAACACAATGACATCGCAAACATACAACTCGAGCCCGAGCTAACATTAACACAGCTAACTGACACAATCCACGACCTCCAAGATCCTTAAACGCTAAATAGGTTGCTCGTCAACTAAACAGAATTGCTAGATTTAATCAAATGCGGGTGGAGCTAGGCATGATACATGTCACTGATTGGTCAAGGACAGGGGTTACAGAATCTTTGGGATTTTTTTGCAGATTTTTCGGGTGTTTTTCAGGACCGGAACGTTCACGTGCAGGGTTTGTCAATGTGACAAGCTGTAGTTTTTTTACTTAGTTTTTTGGTCTTTTTTAACCCGAGAAAACACACTGGTGGGAGAAAGACTGTTTACAGCTATGATAGGAGCTGCAATGTCGTTTTGTATCTGTCTTTAATAGATAGAAAACTGGAATAATTTACAAGTTTGTGATCGATTTGAGTTATAAGAAGTTATAGAATATGATCAACTTTCCGAAGGTAACCGGAGCTCCACCTTCAGGCTGATTATTTTGAACAATAAAGTAAGGAGATGAAAGTCGGGACATTTATGGCATTTAGCAGACAGATTTCAGATCGAAAAATCATAAAAATATCAGGAAAGACAGATTTCAGCCTGAATCACCAGCTCGTCTCATTTGCCTTTTAGAGCCTCTGCTGTCGGGATCATCAGAATTTTTCCCTCTAATTAGATAAAGCCAATTCGCTGAGTTCAGACCCAACAGCAGCACACAGGATTAATAATAATCTTAACCTCAGAGTTTAGGAATAAATCTAGTTCCATTCATCCCCAGTGTCAGTACCACCAGCCATTTTCAGAGAGGTGAGAAGGAACTGGTGCTCGACCCTGAGTGACATGTGGAGTGACACTCCCGTAATGAATCAACCACTGGCCCGGATTCTTCTGGGGGTTCTGCTCCGTGTTGGTGATGATGGGGGGAGGGGGTGGTGGCGAGAGGGATAAACGTGGCCTGAAGACTTTTTGAAAGACATCCTGCGCTGGAAAAAGAGAGGGAACGCCGGCCCTTGTTTACCTCAAACATTTGGTGCGTTAGGTGACATTTTGGCTGCGAAAGGAAGTCAAAATATTTATCAGCCATTCAGGCGTGTTAATCAGATGACTTTCCAGACGTCCGAGATTTTTACTCGCTGAGTGGAAAGGACGGAGTTGTGAGGAAAACAAAAACAAATAAAATAAATAAATTAATTAATTAATTAATAAAAACATTAGCCAACAAAAAAATAAGATAGATAGATAGATAGATAGATAGATAGATAGATAGATAGATAGATAGACAGACAGACAGACAGACAGACAGACAGACAGACAGACAGACAGAGTAGGAAAGCTGTTGAATGAATGAATAAATAAATAAATAAATAAATAAATAAATAAATAAATAAATAAATAAATAATCAAACAAACAAACAATTAAATGAATAAACAAACAATAAGTAGACAGACAGACAGACAGACAGACAGACAGACAGACAAAGTAGAAAAGCTGTTGAATGAATAAATAAATAAATAAATAAATAAATAAATAAATAATTTATTAAATAAACAAATAAACAATAAACAGACAGACAGACAGACAGACAGACAGACAGACAGACAGACAGACAGATAATTAGATAGATAGAAATTATATCTTCTGGTCAGATTTTCACACATACAAAGGGAGTGCACAAACTTTTGGCCATAGCGCATTAGCAGCTAAATATTAATTTGTATTTATTCATGTTTGTTGTGAATATTTCCTAAATGCATGGAGCATTGAGCTGCGGTCTGAGACTCACATAACGAGCGTCATTAAAACAGATTATAGGGATTATGTATTTGCGTACAATTCTGTAGCCCTTTGATGAGAGAATACGATCTCCCATTCCTGCAAATCCACTACATGAATGAAAAGAATTCCGAATTCAATGCAAATACGTCCCTCGCACGTTTGCTGATTAAATGACATCACGACTTCTGAGACGCCACTGGATCAGCGAACGCAAAGCGCCAGTGTATATACGAATATCCATCTAATCCGAGTCTTTTACAGGCTCCATAACAGGAGAGCGCAACTGTAAATCATGAGCAAGTTCCTAAAGTTCGAGCAGATGGAGGATCTGAAAATGGCGTAATCACTGTGTGCTGCAGGGTTTATTACTCATTGATCATGAAGGCAATTGAACACTTAGACAGTCTCATTTACATTCTTCCAACGATTACTTACAGTACTACATTTATAATCATTTGGAAAATGGTGCAGGAACTCAAAGTGTTCTGGTGTTTTAATGGTAAAGACCAAAGGTAAACCGTTTGGTGAATCTGAATCTGGATTGCGATTGGGTGAAAGGAAGTTCAGATAGGAGTTTGGCGCGTTGAACACAACCGTAGTTTGTGTTTAGCGGTTGAATCGGCATTCTAAATGAATACGCTGGTTATGAACACCTGTAACCATGGCAACTTCCAGTTCCGGTTTCATCCAGAGTGAGAAAGCTATTGAAGACGTTTCCTAATGGCTTTACTGATCTCCAGGAGGATTTCTGCATGTGGAGAAACTTATATGGTGAATACGGTGATTTTGATAAACGCCTCGAAGGCATGACATGAATTTGGAGACGAATTTGAGAAGAAAACACATAAAAAATAAAAATAGATAAAAAAAAAATACAAAAAAGAAATAAAGAAAAACAGCATCAGGAGTTCAACAGCTTCATAATTAGTAAAGATGTAGCACAGAGACACTTGGTTATCTTATGGCACTACTTTTTCTCTGGGTGTGATTCGGAGCAGCATTTTAGCTCTAACAAGACGTGTATAAAATGCGTAATAAAAACGAAACAAAAAGTGAAAGAAAAATGGTCTTGTCTGCCGCCACATAACAGTTTGAGGTGGAACCACAGAGGGCTGGAAAAGCAGTCGCCCCAATACTCTATTCCATGTAGTATAACCCTATAATATACAATATAATCCTAAAACCTCGTTCCATAATATCCATTAAAAAAGACGTGACGAAAAAAAACCTCCAAGTGGTGTTACGAGTTTATTAGATGCGTATCAGTGACGCGGTTCATCACCGTCTGGCGAAAGGTCCTCACTTTACCATTACGCCAAAATTAGATTTGAGTCTAATTCCCTTTATTTGGTCTCGAAATGTCACTCTGATGGCGACATTATTTGCGAGTCCATGCCTGCTGATCCTTCATTAGCTTCAGCGACGTGCGTCCACCTGCATGTGGGCACGTCCCGTGATTAATTGATGGCTGAGGAAAGATTTATTTAGCCACGTAACTCCGGTCCACTGAGCATTTGTCTTTTTTTTTAACGCTCACACAGATTAATGCCGCACCTTTCCAGCCTGTTTGCTCACAGGTCCGGTGTTTGGGCCGTTTGAGGTTTGGGCTGTTTTTTTATTGCTCGAATGTAGCGATGAATTCATCAGTCCATGACTTATCGGCTTACGAACAGGAGAAAAAACAAATAAACGGCTTTTACGCGGCGTCTCCGGCTCTTCCGAGTCGTCCGGCGCCGGCTTGTGCAGCCCGAGATTTATTAATTCATTAAGATTTCCATTTACTATTCAAGAATAACATCATGTTCCTCCTCTAATACGGCCGATCCTTATAAATAAGCGTCGAGCCGGGGGAAAGGAAACAAAGGCGGGGCGTCGAGAGGAAGCGTGAGCGAGCCCCGAAATCCATTCCCGCTGAATGGAAATCATTAAGCGCAGAGCCACAAATCTCTGTAAATATGACAAATTAGCTTTCGTCGTAGCGCGCAGCGGAACGGCTTCCATTCTGCAGTAAATAGCGGTAAAGACGGTCAATCAGGACCACGCGGGGTTCGTCCGCAGGGCCTCTTCATGTCAATCCGCCCTAATTATGGGAGTCTTGATGAAAATGAAAAAAGTATACGGCCCTTTGCGGGGCTGAGGTCGGTGTATGCCGGGTTCGTTCGCTTTACGACTCGCAGTTGAAAATCGAAACGTACATTTACGACGCACTCGTATCTTTTTTTTTCTTTGTTTTTTTGTCCAATATCAAAAAAGAGCTTTCGATGTTTCTGAGCAACAAAAAGACTAAATGACTCATTTGATCTACTTCTCTATTTGTTTAATCACCCAGGGTGTAGTAATTATCAAACTCTCACTATACCAAATATGATCAATGCTCTAACGTGCACCATATTTTGCAATCTAACATCTAAACCTGGAATTCGAAGGGAAATTTCATTGGATTTTTTTTTTCTTGGGGAAGAAATGTTCGCTCTGGGGTCATTTGCACAAATGATACGTAATATGTTACAATCAAGAGTAACGTATATAAGAGATTGGATGAAGCATAACTTTTTATTATTAAAACTTTCTTTCAGCTTCTCCCATTAGGGGTCGCCACAGCGGATCATCCATATTCATGATCCGCACGTTTGATTTGGCACACGTTTTTACACTGGATGCCCTTCCTAATGCAACCCTTCTCATTTATCCGGGCTTGGGACCGGCATTAAGAGTGGCTGGGGATGGTTCCCTGACCGCGGATCGAACCCGGGCCGCAGCGGAGAGAGCGCCGCATCCTAACCACTAGACCACCAGGGAACCCCACAAACCAGCACACAGAATCTCCAGCATTTCAACCTGCATTTAGACAAATGTTCTGTAACTACTAGTTCAACAGTAAAAGACCTGGGAGTTATTTTAGAGCAACTTGTTACAAAAACAGCTTCTGCCACCTTAGACATATTGCTACGCTAAGAAACATGTCTATCTGATGAAGAGAAGCTCGCCCATGCGTTCATGACCTCCAGACTGGACTACTGTAATGCATTACTAGGTGGATGTCCTGCATCATTAATAAACAATCTACAGTTTGTCCAGAATGCAGCAGTCAGAGTTCTCACAAGGTCAAGAAAATATCACCATAGAACCCCAATCTTCTCATCCCTACACTGGCTTCCTGTTACGTTTAAAATCCACTACAAACTACTGCTACTTACCTACAAAACACTAAATGGTTTATCTCCATGTATCTCTCCAGTCTTCTAACACACTACAATCCATCACGCTCCTTCAGAACTCAAAACTCTGGACTTCTAGTAGTTCTAGTAGAATAGCAAAGTCCACTGATGGTGGTAGAACATTCTCACATTTAGCTCCTAAACTTTGGAATAGTCTTCCTGACAGTGTTCGGGGCTCAGACACACATCACATCATAACCTTGTGCTCCAGAACATCTGATCACATCACATTATCAACTTGTGCTGTTAATACCATGAACAGCAGCTACACTAATTCCTCACCACTGCTTCTCTTTCTCTACCCATACTAAGATTGCTCCAGCTCCAGTCACCTCCCACCTCATGAAAATTGTGGACTTTTAAAGTAGTAGATGCCAACCACGCAAACATCCCGAACCATCTAGAGACGTACCAGTGCCAAATGGACCCCACTTCATGTGGAGTTTGGACACTGGATCTCTTTGAGTGTTTAAAGGCTCTGGCATGGAGAAGCTGGTGTTGGATCTGTGATGATCTCAGATGTTGAGATATTTTAGGAGTTGCTCAGTAGCTCCTGGTTCCATAATCTCACCTGACTGTAAAAGACTGTTGAAAGGACATCAGTCATAATCACACACTCCAGTGCTCATCCTAGTTCTCACTCTCCAGTGTTCTGTAGTGTTTAAAGACTATAATCACACTCTTGATGTCACCCAAATGAGGATGAGGTTCCCTTTTAAGTCTGGTTCCTCTCAAGGTTTCTTACTCATAACATCTAAGAGAGTTTTTTCTTGCCACAGTCTCCATGGCTGCTCATCAGGGATAAATACACATCGTTCACCTTCACTCATATTCTGTAAAGCTGCTTTGAGACCATGTGTTTCCATTGTGAAAAGCGCAATAGAAATAAACTTGACTTGACATAATCAAAGATCGCAGACAATCTATTAGAACATGGGGCAGGGCCAAGTGAAGCAGGGCAGAGTGAGGGGCAGAGTGAGGGGCAGGGTAGGGCAAGGTAAGGCAGTGCAGGGCCGGTTGGAGCAAATTGGGCAGGTTGGGTGAAGGTGGTGTGGACCAAGGCAGAGCGCATGGTGGATTTTGGGGGCAGGAGTAGTGTGGTGGGTTTGGATTATGCAGGGCAGGGCATGATAGACTGGGATTGTTCTCCCACGAGTATGTGAAGATTTTGTGCATGGAATTTTATTGTAAGAAGCCGATTTGTGGGACATTTCCTTTCACTCTCTTGTAGCTACTGAAAAGCACCTAGTGATCGATCTGAACTTCTCTGAGCGAAACCAGAATGTTGGATGAAGCCACTGATGGATTCTGCGCTAATGGTTAATCAGTTCTTTTACACCTGGGTTCTTCAAGAAACCCACAAACCCAAATATCTCAAAGTCCAACAAAAAGTTGCGAAGAATCTGAAGTAGTTTCTAAATATTTTACATTTGGAACAAAAATTTATATTATTAATCCTTATTGTGAGAAAATGCATTCATTCAAGACGTAAACATGCGTCTCACCTTTGCATAGAAAAAAAAGAAGTCAAAAAGCAGCTTCTAGTTGGCTAATTAAGATGGGAAATTTGGGTGTGTCTATAGTTAATAATTATAACCCTCGTTATACCAGTCACAAAAAAGCATACCCAAACCTTTTTTTTTTTTGTATTAAACATCCAAATTACACATACACATTACGCATTTAAATCTTTTAACTTTTGCACACACCTCAAACAAAACTCTAATAAACTCTAACAATCGAACCATTGATCCCTCGATCCGTTCATATCAAACCAATATAAAAAATAAATAAATCAAATCAATCAGCATGCAGCCCTGAAGCTTTAATCCTGAAGCTTGTGGCCAGAAAAGTGTAAAAAACATACAAAATGCATTTGAATCCAAGTTGTGAATTTTCTCCTTCTTTTTCTATAAATGCAGTATTTGATGCTCGATCAGCTCGAGGCTTCTGGCTGCTAAAGAAAATAAACCCTGCTCTCAGAGCAGAGAAAAAAAGTGTTAATTGATCTTTTCTGGATCCTGTGAAGGGAATAAAAATGAACGAGTAACCTCAAAAAAAAGTGTTTTTGTGAGTTTTAAAGAAGTAAGGATGAAGTCTTTTGACCTCATAGCATTTTATATATATACACATACACATCAATATATTTAAATTGTATTTATTCACTTTTAAATTATAAATAATAAACCACGAAGGCGGTCTGATAAAGCGTGGTCACTGCTGCGGTACACAAGCTGATTAGGGCACAGCGCAGGCTGATTTATTCCTTCCTTGAAGCAACTTCTCCCACACTTCCTACGACTTTTACACTTTTCTGGCCACAAGCTTCAGGATCGGAGTTAGGAAGGCCACATTATGATTGTCTCTCTGCATTTCCTTGCTCTTGGCTTCGGCAGAAGGAGTTTTTTCTGACTCGGTGAGGTTCAACTTGAATGGATCAGAGCAGAGTTGAGTCTCAGGGAGATTAATTAATCAGAAAGGAGATCACAAGCATTTTCTCCGTCATAGGTCGTGTTCACACCTTCCATTAACATACAACGCCTTAACATACAACGACTTGAGACTTCTTGAGAAGTCTCAAGAAAGCTCATCTGTCCCCAGGGATTTTAACAAGTTTTTAGCACTGCATCATCGAGAGCATCCCGACCAACTCCATCACTGTATGGTACGGCGGCCCTACTGTGTGTGAACGTAAAGCCCTGCAAAGTCTGGTCAAAACCACCCAACGCATCACTGGCACCCAAATACCTGCCATTGAACACCTTCACCACAGCAGATGTCTGTGCAGAGCTCACAACATTATCAAGGACTCTTTACATCCCAGTCACAAACTGTTTAACCTCAGGAACATACAGGAACATACGACAGCTTTTTTCCATCCACCATCACAATACTGAACTCTATCTATCTATCTATCTATCTATCTATCTATCTATCTATCTATCTATCTATCTATCTATCTATCTATCTATCTATCTATCTATCTATCTATCTATCTATCTATCTATCTATCATCCAATGCATCCAATGACGTCCTATATAAGTAATTTCAATAATGTTTCCAATTTGGGGAAGAACCACCTACGGCTGGAAGTCAGTAATTATATGACAAGTGGATGGATACTGAATAAAACAAGCGGCAGGATCTTTCCGTAATCCTCTGCAGTAATCCAAAGCGAACATCTGCTGTCTAATTGAATCGAACTCTAAACACCTTTAAAGGAACATCACTGGGCCTTCGGTGAGACGTCGCGGTTTGTTCTCATCTCGTGCTTTATACAATTTTCCATTAGTGCTCCATTAAATCTTGAAGCCTGCTCCTGTAATAATGACTCTCCTCTTATATCACGAGGTAAAAAAAGAAAAAATAACACAGATCTTCATCTCGATGGAAATTATTTACACCTTTCCGTGTCAGGATCTACCGGGTACACAGCGCGCACTTACGGGTCGGTGGCCATCTTGCCGTTTTTTCCTGTGCCTCCCAGTATTTAAGAAAACCCGAGACTTTAGCTCTGCGCCAGATTATATCACCGGCTTCCTATAGTCCCTGGGATTATGTTGCCACCCTGCCTGCTCTGGATTCTGGTTCTGTTCCTGATCCTGATCCTGATCCAGATCCTGATCTGGTTTTTGAACTGTGGACTGTTTTTCAGTTTGTGTTTTGCCAAAACCTAAAAACCAAAACATCCATAAACCAGCAAACAGAACAATAAAGGGCAGACCTTTATTGTTCTGTTTGCTGGTTTATGGATGTTTTGGTTTTTTGGTTTTTGGTTCTCTTCCTGCATTGCCCTGTTGGCCTGTGTTTTTGACCCTGGACTGTTTTTGGACTGTGATTTTGCCTTGCCCCATTGCTCTGCTTCCTTTTTTTTTTATTAAAGCCTATTTTCTCTGTACTTCTGTGTGCATCCTGCATTTTGGTCCTCCCTCCCAATCTCCACTCACCTAGTCATCCGCAAGATTTCTGACAGAATATTCTGTCCCAAAATATAGACCCAGTGGATGTATTAAAGCGTTGGGCTTGCTCCGCCGCAGACTAACAATTCAGGGACCCAACCGAGACGGTTGATATAATTTGAAGCTTAGCCTCCAGCGGATAACTGAGTATTTTCGGGTGCGTCATGAACAATGGGCAAACCAGCTGGTTCTAAATAACCTCCTGAGACAGCTGTCCCTCCGGCCCCTGAGCTCTGTGGGGGGGCTACCCAACCATAGCCTTACTGCCTGACGGGGGATGTTGCCCAGCTCTTCTGACCCGCCAAGATCACCTTTATGCCTGTCTGCCCTGCTGAGCATGCCCCCAAGCCGCTCCAGAGTCCTGACGAGGGCGCCGCTCTGCTCCAGAGTTCACGCAGAGGGCGCCGCTCCGCTCCAGACTCCCGCTGAGGGTGCCGCTCCGCTCCAGAGTCCCGCCAAGGGACCAATCCTTGCTGACTATGTTGCTCCACCCCCCGGGTTTCTCCAAGGTGTTCCCTGGCCTTTTGGTTTTGCTGACAACGTGGTCCAGACCTCTGCAGAGGGCGTCACTCTGCCTCAGACCGCAGAGGGCTTCGCTTCACCTCAGACCTCCTCAGAGGGCGTCGCTTCGCCTCAGACCTCCGCAGAAGGCGTCGCTTCGCCTCAGACCTCCGCAGAAGGCGTCGCTCCGCCTCATCACATCGGCCAGAAAGTGCTTGGGGCAGCTACCTGGAGGCTCGCTCCATGCTTCATCCGGCCTTTCCTGACCTTCAAGGCATTTTTCCTCGCAGTCCCGCTGTGTCAGCCGCTGGCACCCGACTTTACTCGTGCCCAGGATTTTCGTGACTGTCCAGTATTTTGACCCTGGAATGTTTTTGGACTGTGTTTTTGCCTTGCCCTATTTCTCAGCTTATTTTTTTTTAAACCTGTTTTCACCTTACTCCTGTGGCATCCTGCATTTGGGTCCCCACTCACCTAGTCACCTGCAAAATACACTCTGATAATAATCTAGCCATGCATCGTGTCTCTGTACCTCGTGTCCTGCCGCGTTTCTGACATTATGTACTGTACGCGAAAAAATCATGCAGGATATACAGTAGGTATTAATCCGGGATGTCAGGGACGTGATGACACGCAGACGCAGTAGGTTCGCTGAAAAAGCTCAGAATTCGCACGGCTATGTGACATCACCTAATCTGTCACGTTTGTTTATTTATTTATTTTCCGCATAGCGAGGAGAGGCGGCGTTCGGGACACAGGGTACGGAGGAGAGCACGAAGCAGAGGATAGACATCTGGTGCTTTTTTGCATAAAATCTAAGACAAACAGGGCCACGTATCACGCTTTTTACGGCTCTTAACTGTTTTTATGTTTCTAATAAGAAGGCACGCATTGTTTTTGAGGAGCTCGCATGCGTGTCGATGAGGCTCCAGTTAACCGACAGCTGTGCTGAGCTGAGATCTGCAAAGCAGGAGATTTTTAGTAATGAGTTTGTTTGTTAAATGAGCCTGAGCCACAGCGATTATAATACAGCAAATACTCTGGGCTTTTATAATGCTTAATGCTGAAGAAGGAAGGAGATAGGTGTGTGTGAAGGTGAAGGTGTCAGGCACTGTGCATCCCTCCATCCCTCCATCCATCCATCCATCCATCCATCCATCCATCTGTCTCTGCATCCATCCATCCCTCCATCCCTCCATCCATCTATCCATCCATCCATCTGTCTCTGCATCCATCCATTTATCCATACGTTCACTTAAACCATATATGTGTATATATACATTCACCTCTCCATCCTTCCATCCATCTTTCCATCCAGCCAGTCAGAAGAAGAAGAAGAAAAGGAAGAAGAAGAATTTAGAAGCATGTCCATGTTACATAAACACTAGAGCACAGTATGTGCCTTTCTTCACATATCCCAGCTTGTTAGGAAGTTGGAGTCAAAGTGCAAGGTCAGCCAGCACACAGGGCCCCCTGGAGCATTAGGGGTTGGAGCAGAGAGGGTTAAGGTCCATGTTTAAAAGTCCAACTGCAGCAGCTTGGCAGTGCTATAGCTTGTACCTCTAACCTTCTGATCAATAACCCAGGGCCTTAACCGCTGAAGCCACCACTGTCCTGTCAAAAAGATCCTTCATTTTCCCTGGTTGGAAACTGTTGTATGAAAGGGGAGCACTAACTTATGAACTAAAGACCTGACTATAAGTGAAGTAAGGGTTATAAAAACGTATCCATTTATTAGCATTCTGTATAGTTAGCACATCCTTTTTCTCAATCTATAATTCATTTATGGAAATTTGAAGGTGTTTTTTTACAGTAAACAAGCATCAAGGGTCATAACAAGCATCTGAACTGTAGCTTACACGGCAAAATCCGCAACGTTCTTCTAAGCAAACTTAGCAGCCAACGTGTCCGTCTGAAGAGCGTCCATCACTGCACTATGCCAAGAATTACAATCTTATTTCTAGCTATAAGAATCGTATCGACTTTATTTTAAGAATAAAATATTAAATAAGAGCAGATTGTGTAAAATTATTCTTTGTGTTTTCTCTTTTCTTGAAATTGAGTTATTTTACCTGCACATTGATCTTAATTACCATCAAAAATATATATAAATTGTTCTGTAGTTTGATTTCAGTTTCTCATGTTGAAATGTTTGTGTTCAGCGATGACAAAATACATTCAATAATCTTTCATGTTGCAGTAAACTGACGCATTTTGAGAAGCTGTAAGTAATGATTTCGCTTTGTTTTCGCCCCGTAATCACTGTGTTACAAAACCCTCTTCATTTGAATAAATAATTGTTGACTATGCACCTGCACGTGATCTTGATTTGAATTGTGATCTTTTTAGTTGAAATGCTTCGTATCATTGTTAAACAGAATATATAATGATAACGATCCTAAAATTGAGAGGAATTTTTTTTAGAAGCTCTGTTTTTAAGATCTTTTCGCACCAATTAAGAAACGCAAAAAAACAATAATTCTGCTACTTGAAATAAAATGTTTTAATGCTTATTTTAAGACATTTCGTTCTTTTCTGAAGCCTGAATATTTTTTGTTATTTCATGAAATCTTACCAAGTGTAATTATTTCACTGCACTGGCAGATCATTTGACATGTTTCTACACTGAATCTTCTTAAATCGTGCATTTATTTCTTATATTTAGACAGGTCTCTTTTTTTGCAGTGTGCCAACCTTAGAAGACTGCGGAAGTGAAAGCCAAAAATTATGCATGCAAACAAGCCAAAAAATTACTAATGGGGGACCTAAATGAGAACTTTGAACTGGGTTTCTGAAGGTTCACTGTCAAATTGAAGACTTTTTAAGACACACCCTACTTAGGGAACTACATCCATGTTTTGGTTGTTTTAGCACCATGACACATTGGCATTTAACAATGAAAGTATTGGCAACCTTGACTTACACCTAATAAGATGTGGCCATGTTTAAATTCGTGCCAACACGAATTAAAAAAATTGGCGTTTAGGACCGTTTCATTGGCAACGGGAGAGTGCGATACATTTTCATTTATAGCATTTGGCAGTAAAATTATCCCAAACATACAGATTTGGTGTGTTTGGGATTTGAACTCACAGCCTTCAGATGCAAAGTCCAAAGCGTAAGTTACCACCTCCACCCAGTCCTGGACTTGGGTTTAGACACAGAGCTGTATCAGAGGTAAAAAGCACTAGCGGATCTGCTTTCAAGAATCAGGCTTTACATTGCACACCTAGGGAAGGTAAGTGTCTTTGCTTAAGGGCGAAACTGTAGAGGTCAGGGTTCTCCATAAAACAAAAGCCTTTGTTTTCCGACAGTATATTTGCTTATTACAATTAACAGCTATAATCTGCAATTAGCCCAGAGGTCAAGTCTCCTCTTCCTCTAAAAAGATGTAATTATTTTTAAAGCGAAATGAAATTACGTCGGCGTGGATTCAATTATAGCGATAACCCCTGAAATGTCAAAGTCGCATTATCCCTAAGCAATTAAGCTAATGCAACGTCGCAACTACCTTTAAGGTAGTAACGTCGCATTTTCGGACGCGGCTGTGCATCTTGTCGACTAGTCATCGAGCTATCTGCTGAAGAAAGAGCTAATTGATAAATGCTGATGTTCCGGGCCGGATGATCTAATCATAGAGAAGCTGTGATCCTTCACGGAGACTTCGGAGCGAGAAAATTTGTTTGTCAGGCATGACGCGGATTTATGCGGATCGTCTCTTGCAACCTCACACTTTCATTTCAGGACACAGTAAGGTAACACCTCACGTCTAATCCCGGCCCTGACACCTGCTCGGCTACCGTTAGGAGCCTGAATCGACTTGCTCTGATGGACGAGAGCGCCTCGAAAGTGATAGACTGTTATTAAGGCCGTGTAAGGTTTTCCTTTTTCGCCCTCAACGGGAGCTTTTTGCCTCGTACTGGAGGCAGATCTGGACACACGCTGGAACATCGGGCGTGATTGAAGCAAAGAACCAGAAAAGTGTTTGCTACTCAGAGATGCTGATCTTTTTCGCTTTGTTTCTCATTAGGACGTATCAACAGGATTGACTGGGTGGAGCAGGAACATGAGTTATGACTCGGGGCCTGTCACGGCTCGACGTGCTGACATTTCCATGCGCCCGCCTGCCCTGACTGTGAGTATGGAGGGGTGTCGCTTGACGAGCCAACGCCACACATACCGATCTGAGAGTCCGGACGTCTGATTTATGCGCTCGCACTTCCTGTGATTCAGCATATGGCATCAACACAAAGAGATTAACGAGGCCAGTGGCCGCGGGAAAAAAAAGAACGAGGGAAAAGAAAAGAGAAATCGCAGAACGTCCGGCCCCCTCCTTTTTCGTTCCGGCAGAGCCACATCCTGACTATAAGCGTGATGAGTAAAGTCAGTATAATTCATTAAAACGTGCAGTGCTCATTACTGTCTTTTCAGACTTTTGAGAGACTCATTACCTGCATAATAGAAGAGTCCTTCTAACACTGAGACCATTCCTCACTGGAAATTAATCATCTCGGCATTGGACGGGGCGGAAAAAAAAGGGGATTCTCTCGTTAAATATTAAAAATCTTCCACACAATGAATTCGGTTCTAATTTCCACCCACTCGCTGTCCCCGGCGAGATAAAAATAAGCCCGTGGAAAGGGTGCGTGTGCAGCATCGGGGACAAAAAGGGTGGAGAAATACTTACAGTTGACTGTGACTTTTACAGTCCGGGTGTCAGGAGAAGCAATATCGTTCTCGGCGCCGCATTCATAATCCCCCGCCGCATCCCGAGTTATTCCGCTTATGTTCAGATATTCTCCGCTTTCGAACTTGCTGGCTGTGAACGAAAAAATAAATCAAACGTAGGCATTAGCAAACAATTACAAGTTTCCTGTGAAGGTAAAGTTTGCAGTCTGGGATTCGTAAATGCTGCACCTACACATCATCCGAAGCATTTCCTCTGAACAACCGTGCAACTTTGTCGAAACCTTTGCTTGCATCAGAAGAGAACAAACCTAAATATCGTTATGTTCCCTTTTTTTGAGCCTCCAATCTTCTTGGAAGACTTGATTTGTCCTCATTCATCCACAAGAGTTTTAGTGCGGTGAGGAGGCCTGGGGTGCAGCTCACATTCATTGTTCAGAAGGGTTTGGGCTCTACAGAAGGAGAACTTCCTTTTCAACCCATTTAAATAGTGAACAGGTTTTATTCTTCTAGTTCGAGTGAAGGGAAAATGTCATGCTTCTGCATCCAAAGACGTTCAATACAATCGTGTGCCTTCAACGTAAAAAAAAACGCATATAGCTGTAAAAACAGTTGTCCCAATACTTTAGCCATAGAATGTCGCATTAAATGAAAGAACGTATCAAATGATTTGAGTCACTGAGACGAACGCAAATTTCCAGAGTTGCTTAAAATAAGAGCGACAATAAAAAATGATTGTGCAATGATTACGTTGCAACCAGTAAAAAAGTTGGGCGGGGCGCAACCAGTAAAAAAGTTGGGCAGGGCTAATAAAGAAGCGGTAGTTCGGTAGTTAAGGCTCTGGGTTGCCAAGTATCGCCAAGCTGCCACACTTGGCACCCTTGAGAAAGGCCCTAAACTCTCCGTACAGCTTCGTAACATCCCTTGGATATGCGAAGAAAGAATTTCACAGTCGATGTGACAAAAAAACCAGTCCGCTTTACCTTCAATTTCAACTTGAAATGACGAATTGCATTGCAAATGAAGCGCTTTTTAGATTTAAAAAAAATCTATATCATTCCAAGTCCTGAAAGATGCTCCAAACTGCAACTGCAAAGAAAGAGTGCGAATGCTTTAACACATTAACAACAGCAAATTGTTTTTTTTTGTTAATATATCTATTTATATCCTCCTCGTTCCAGACGCGTATCCTGACTCAGCGAATGGCGGGAGGAATAATACTTAAAAAAAATAATAATAACGCAAAGAAAACAAAAAAACAATGGAGGATCTGCTAAAACGAGAGTCTGCTTTTGTGTTATTGTGGCGAAACGCAATCGCGGGCCTGTCAGGAACTTTTATCTTGGTGGATAAACCTCCCGAGAGAAAACAAGCGCCCCTTCGCTCTCGCGATCAAAAATTACTCCCCGAACCGTGTCATTTGCATACGCGTTTGTGTCATTGAGCAAAAAAAACAAAAACAAAACAATGCGATACAAAAGACGTCCTTATAGCAGCAAACGAACGCGCCGATTTGGAGAAGTTCGGGGCTATTAAGGAAGCGGCTGAGACACGCATCTCGGGTGACAAGGTGCTATTTTACCTCCACCGCTTCGCAAATGAGTCGAGCCGAAGATAATTTTCCTCCGGAATGCAATCGAGTGAAACGCGGCGCAGCGAGCGTCGTCGCCTTCGTCGCCCCTGCCCTCTGACTTGCTGTGAAATCGCTGTACGCTGCGTTTTATATACAATATATAATCTACATAATACAGTCGGATTCTATTCTCAATGCAGCTTTTCTTCAGGAATGATTCTACTCAATGCCAAAAGTATTGGGACACCCGACATTTACATTTACGCCATTTTATCAGACGCCCCCTATCCAGAGCCACATACATTTATCTCGTTCATCCGACCGAGCAGCGATGGTGTTAAGGGCCTCGTTCAGGGGCCTACACATGACAGCTTGGCATGGCTGCGATTTTAACCCGCAACCTTCGGATCCGAATTCCAATGCCGTAACCACTAGGCTGCAACTCCCCACCCTTTTCCACAAAATGTCGGAGGCACACAATTGTTTTTTTTTGCACGTCTTCGGATGCATTTCGTAAAGTCTTGCATTCGGACCATCATTGTTCAAAAGCCATCAGTGATTTTTTACACATTGATGTTTATGCTAGACTTGATGGCAAAAGTATTAGGATACTTTTCCCCTTTACTTAAACTGCAAGACCCAAACCCTGCTCCACCATGACAATGCCCCAAAGTGCACTAAGCCAGCTCCATTTGCTTTCCATGAGTTGGAGTTGAAGACCTTCTGCTCTGAACGCTGACTGCTAAAACGCAATCAGTTCGGGGTTTCGTTCATCTTTTTATTGTCGCTCTTATTTTTGAGCAATTTGTGTTCGCCTCTGTGACTCGAATCATTTGATTTGTGTGTGAATTCATTTAATGACTTACACACCGGTGTTTAATCTAGCCCGATGGCAAAAGTATTGAGACACCTGAATTCTCCTGACTGTATGTGGTTCTTCCACAAACAATAGTACTGGACGTCTTGGAATTTTTCCTTCACTTGAACCAGGAGACCCCAACCCGTTTCAGCATGACATGAAGTGCACAAAGCCGTCTGAATAAAGAGTGGAAGATCTCCTGCTATAGAGCTCCAAACCTTATAAAAGATAAATGTAACTGAACCCCAGGCCTCCTCACCTTCTCACCTACATAAATACCTGACTTTACTAACACCTCAAACAAATCTCCACAAGCTGATTGCGTGCTAATCATTTCTGATTCCTTATGAATCTTCAGAGGAGACTCTTCATCCGAGTGGATCATCTCTTCGCTCAGATTTCACACTGCACCGCCTCTGATCATCCTTATTACAGCGAAAGGTCGGAATTAGCACAGACCCCTGACACGAGTGCGGCGTATTTCTGCCGTGCGCCCACACGTTCATCGAGAGCGTTCTCCCACACGTTGTGGGTTACGTGATCAGAACCGAGCGAGGAAGTCAAATACGTGGAGGAAGAAAAAAAAGGAAACCTGCAACATGCCGACCAAATTAGGCAAATCAGGGGAGGTTAATCTGCGATCCCACATTGCTCTGTGCTGAGCGCAGTCACAGTAAGCAATTTCTCACATTGTGTTGAAAGCATGCGGCACGCTTTCCTTCAGGTCTGCCTGCTGCTGATAGGACGAGTGCAGCTGGAGAATACATTACAGAGCGAGACGATGGCGCTCTCTCTCTCTCTCTCTCTCTCTCTCTCTCTCTCTCTCTCTCTCTCTCTCCATTTCCACAGTTAACCCCTGAGAGAATACAGCAGCACCCCACTAAAAGATGCACAAGTGTTTCCTGTGGGTGTTCATCCTGCTGTCGGCCATGAATTATCCCCCATACACACACACACACACACACACACACACACACACACACACACCAATTTGCTTTCTCTTACCTTTCCATCTCCTCCACTAAGCCTGCAAACTCCTCAGTTTGGCCCTGCGCTCTACAGATTAACCAGCAACTGTTCCTCTGGCAGAGATGCAGATTGTGTCAAAAGAACAATTCAGAAAAAGAAAAAAAGAAACGAATTCGGTCCTGAGTTACTGATGCAAATTTTTACGTGAGAAATTTCTTTTTATTTGTATATTTTTATAAAATTTAGGATTTAAGTAAAAAAAATTATTCTATACAAAGATCTAATAAAAGATAAACTTTAATTGCTTATCTGATTTTAAAATAAAACGATTATTTCATTCAAAAATAAAACAAAACTTGAATAATATAAAATCAAATGAAACAAAATAAATGACTTTTTTATTGAATTAAAAGAATTAGATTAGGGAAAAAATACACTCAAATATGTTCAAATTTTATCATTAATTTGTGAAGCATTATAATGATTATTATTACAGCGAAATCGCTCATTATATATAGATGAAAGTGATTTTTTAAATTATTATTATTAAAATAATATTTCATTAAGAAGACCATTTCAATCAATCAATGTAAATTAATAAATAAAATTAAATAAAACTAGTCTGGAGTAGATTAGAAAATCACATCAGAAATCACACACACACACACACACACACACACACACACACAAATGAAAATGCAATCTGTGGTTTAAACAAAAAAAAAACTTAGGAAAAAAAGAAAAAAAAATCTAACTAGCGATGATGAGAAAAAAGTATTTAATATAAACATTAATAATTAAATGTTAATTATATTTTTCTTCTTGTTATTATTACCGTCAATTAATTATTATTTGCTCTAAATTGAAAATAAATTAAATAAAACACAGAAAAGCATTCAGTCGATGCTCCAAAGATCACGACTTCGAGCCTCAGCACTGAAACTGGACCTGCTCTCTGTGTGGGCGGGGCATAATCTCTCTCTCTCTCTCTCTTTCTCTCTCTCTCTCTCTCTCTCTCTCTCTCTCTCTCTCTCTCTCTCTCTCTCCCTTGTCAATCAAAGAGCCTTTAACCATTCGTGGGCGTATGGTGTTCGCGTGGGCGTCGAGAGAGTTACAGCTTCAGAAAGATGCTCTACGCTCGCAGCTTTGCAGCTCCAGAGAAAACAAGACGAATCTTTCTGTGTTGTTCTTCCAACTTCTCTTCATCACTTCTTCATGTGAACCGAGATGTCGACCTGCATTCAATAAGAGCTCGGATTTTACTGTATCATTTCATGGCTCTGAAGAACAATCAGATGAAGGCATTAAATCGTCCTGTATAAAGCATTATTCGCTACATATAGTTGTCTGGAAGGTGTTACTAGCGTTGGGCTAACGGCGCTAATCCCGGCTCCAGCTTTCAGAAGTGGAACGAACTCATCTTCGTGTTATTATGATGTACCAGAGATTTATTGTGAATAAAAGAGAATGATCTTCCTGAGTTCACACCGAGGTTGGAGGGGATGGTCTATAAAATGACGAACAGGAGAAGCTCTCTGAATGGTGACGCCTGTTTCTTCTTCCTGGCTTTAAAGGAAGACGGCAGTGCTGAGGAACAGAGCTTCGAGAGGGAAATATTTCTCTGTACTAGAAAAATATAAAAAAAAATTGCTCACTGCAACTAACAGCATGTTACTAAAAACTCTGGTCTCCAGGTGAACATACTGAAATTGGCTTCAGCTGTGAATGTGGTCACGTAACGAACACAAACATGGGGAGAAACGTGTCTCGGTGTCGCTGGTGGATGAACTACACAAACCTTCAGCACTTCAGTTAAAGTCCAGATACAATAAAAGTTAAAGTGTCCCTTTAAACGTTCTCTTGAGTAAAAGTACAAAAGTTTTTGCCTTCAAATGAACTTAAGTTCCCAAAGTACTAATTTATTAAACCTATAATGTTCCTGTTATCATTTTTTTTCACAAGATTCTTCACTTAATCACCTCAGTTTCTGTGTAAAGACTCGAATGTGACTCTCAGCACACTGATCTATCAATAGAATGATATTAATGACTCAAACACTGATTGATTTCTATTACAATCATCATGAACACAAAACCTTCTTTGCAACTACTTTAATAAAAACATGTGAATGAGGTCATGTGTGTTGTGGTGAGTTCGAGTCTGGAGTTCCTTCATCATTTATTTCTCTCTAAATGCTCATCTCCTCACTCCTCCACCTTCTCTCTCCATCTGTGATTTCCTCCTTCTCCTCTCTGTCTGCTCAATTTTCCTCATTCCCCTTCTCATTTCTCACTACGTCTCCTCCTCCTCTCTAAGTCTTCTCACATCACTTCTCCTTCTCCTACTTCTTCTCCTTTCCCAGTGTCCTCACTTCTTCTCATTCCCCTTCTCATTTCTCACTACGTCTCCTCCTCTCTAAGTCTTCTCACATCACTTCTCCTCCTCCTCCTTCTTCCCCTTTCCCAGTGTCCTCACTTCTTCTCATTCCCCTTCTTATTTCTCACTACGTCTCCTCCTCCTCTCCCAGTCTTCTCACACCTCTCTATCTTCCTCCTTTACAACCTCATTACTACCACAATTCATTTGTTGCCTCCTCTTTCTTCCAGTATTTATTCACTTCTTCACCCTTATTCTCCTTCCGTCATCCTCCTCTTCTTACATCATCCTCCTCTATCTCTTCACTCCACCTCCTTTTCAACATTTACTCCCTTAATGCTCATCCACAACTTTTTTCTTCTGCAACTGACCCGTTTTCATCTCATCACTGACCTCCACACAGGACAACACCTTACTCCAGAATTGTGTTTGTTATGTGACAAAACTTTTAATACTGAAGCTGATGTGAGTTGCAGGACTTCCTTCAGAAGATCACACCTCATGAATGCATGTGATTCATCTTTAGTGCAAGTCGATGTGTTTTATAACTTATTAGTGCAAAGATCCTGAAAGATACTGTGTGTAAAACACTGTTCCAGTGGAACACTAGGGGCGCTCTGTAGAGGAACTAGTAGAACACTAGAGGAAGTGGTAACTCAATGGAGACGATGGGGTTTGGATCAGATCCCAGAATCTCCAAGCTGCCATTGCTGGGCCTTTGATGAAGACTCTTAACCCTCAACTACTCAGTGGGATAAATGAGATAATTGTAAGTTGCTCTGAAAAAGGTCGCCTGTCAAATGGCGTAAATGTAAATGTCAATTACTCGGTTTGATTGCTTTATTAATGAGTGTTACTACGCTGAAGTAACCGCCTGCTGCCTCAGTGTGATGAGGTGACATCATACTTATTCTTCCTAATGGACCCACAAAGCTGCCAATAACTGCATACACATTAGGACATTGGGCAGACGACTTTATCCAGAGCGAATTACAACTGAGCAGGTGAGGGTTAGGGACCTTGTTTAAGGGCCCAGCAGTGGCAGCTGGGTGGTGTTGGGACTTGAACTCACAACCTTCTGATCCAAAGTGTAATGTCTTAACCATTGAGTTTGGGAGGTGGTAGTTCATTGGTTAAGTTGTGAATAATTGTATTTATTTTAAATTGCTTTATTGATCCCACAAGAAAATTGTTATTACAGTGCCACAGTGGACTAAGGGCCTTGATCAAGGGCCCCAAGAGCGGCAGCTTGGCGATACCAGGGCTTGGACCACTGACCTTCCAATCAGCAACCCAGATGCTTAACCACTGAGCTATTACCCCCTAACTGATCGAGAAGGTCAGGGGTTCAAACTCTGGTATCGCCAAACTGCCACCCTTGGGGCCCTTGAGCAAGGCCCTTAATCCTCAGTGCTCTCTGCACCACTGGGACCTTTCTTTCTTTTACCCTAAACACTACAGTGTATGAGAAAATATTTATTTGTATTATTATGGGATGTGCATTTATCTTGTGTATTTATTGTACACTGTTTCATCTCACGCTGCTGTGGTTTTGGATGATCTTTAGTCTTGTGTATCACAAAGCCACGTGGTCATGCTTCGTATCCTAGTCCCAAAGAAGCGGCATTTCATCCAAAGTATTGGGACACCTGAACTTTCCTGCCATATGTGGTTCTGCTCCAAACTTGTACCACTAAGTTGGAGGCACACAATTGCATACGTCTTCGGTTGCGATTTTGCGTTCACTTGAACTTGGAAACCCAAACCTGTTCCAGCATGGAAATGTCCCTGTGCACAAAGCCAGCTCCATGAAGATATGGGTTGGAGTGGAAGATCTCCTGCTATAGAGCTCAAACCTGACTGAACAGCTTCTTACCTGATTTCACTAACACCCTTGTGGCTGCATGAATCTCCACAAATCTCCACAAAATCTAGTGGAACATGAGGGAATAGAGGGAATTATTTCAGCAAATTGGTACTAAATGTGGAATGCAATGCTCCAAAAGCACATTGTGACTAGAACACGCACACTAAGTCAAGGGATAACAACGGCGAGGTGTTAAAGCCTAAACGAAGCATCAAATCCGAAGCAAGATCACACTTGAGTCTACTCGGTAGCACACAATCGCAACCGAGGAAGCTTAAGAAAAGCCGTACCGGACCGGAAGTGTAGAGAGAAGGACACGTTGTGATTGACCTTTCACACGGACCATCACGAAACCGGTGGCAAAAAAACATGTCTTGAAATAAATAAAGAATAAAGAAGACGAGCACTGCTTCCCATTTCGTTATGTATTTTGCTTTTTAGCGCACAAAAAAAAGGTCACACCGGTCCTGTGATGGCTTTCTCGTTTTTATTTTTTATGACCACAGAGGGAAAAAAAAGATGCCAATCTTTAAAGGGTAATTTCATCTCGACAGAACTCAAAGGAAAAGAAAGCAGGAAAAAAAAAAACAGCCGCAGAAATTCTTGTATTTTCAGTTTGGTGGAATAAAAGTTGAGGTTTTCTGTTTTTTTTCCCGTATAATCAACATGCAGTTCGGTTTTTTTGTTCGGGGAAGAGAGAAAGAAGACAGAGGGTATAAAACCGTGACCTCAGGTTTCGCGACGGACGTTTTTTTAAATAACGTCATTCTTCGGGATCGTTCCGACCGAATTTGAAATGAGGTAAAAATGTCGGACTGGAGTCTGAATAAAGCTGAAATCTCGGGTAAGCAGCAGCTGCGTCGAGTCCGTGACCCGCAGAAATCGGCGCCGTCGGCATTCCCAGACACTTCGCCCGAAACCTCCACACTATAGGCAATTTCGCATTCTGTTTGTTTTGGGCTCGTTTTAGGCGTCTGCTTTTCAACAAGTGATATTTATGCTCGATTGGATTGAAATCAACTTGACCGGTGTACGAGTGGCCACTTTCTCCCCTGATGAACTCTTTAGTTGAACTGCCAGAGTGTTTGTGGTCATTTTATTGCAGCATGAGATTGGGGCTGAGCCGTGCTGTGAACAAACACATTTGTTGTTCTTTGTTGTTTTTGTGGTGACACGTACTACAGTACGTGACTATGATCTTCTATGGCTGCACTATGACTATTCCACACTATGACCGCCTATGGTTGCAATATGACATTTTATGGTTTTACTATGACAGATTAGGACACGCCATTGCTTTATTACACCTTGGTTCACTATGACATTTTGATAGACTCACTATGGCGCACTATGATACTGCATTTTCTACTCTGGGATGTCAAATTTTTCATTGCATGGTTTTACTATGACAGTGACTCACTATGAGTTCACCATATGACATTTAATAGACTCGCTAAGACACACTGCTCTAATAAAGGTCATATTGTGAAACCATATATTTTTTTTCATGACCAAATTCGACTCACTATGACACACTATGCTTCCACTACGACAGATTAGGACACACCGTGGCATTACTATATAACACTATAGTTTCACTATGCCATTTCTTTCATGAACTTACTATGACACACTATGATATTACATTGCTACACTGTGATGTCACTATGACATTCCATGGTTTCACTGTCACATTGTGGTATTTATATTATAGTTTTCCTATGACATTTGTATGCACTCACAATGACACAATATGATCCTGCATTGTGATGTCACTAGAGCATTCCATGGTTTCACTATGACAGTCTATAGACTCACTATGGTTTCACCGCATGACATTTAGCGGACTCACTAAGACACACTATGATATTGCATTGCTACACTGTTCCACAGGAATATTTTTCCGGACTCCTTATAACCCACTGTGATTTTTCCATGGTGTCATTTTATTAACTTGCTATGACACACTATGATATTGCATTGTTACACAGAGACATTATGACAATCTATGCTTTCACTATGACATTCAATGAACTTACTTTAATCTTCACAACACATTTAAAACCATGGTATTTCTATGACATAGGTTTGCTATGAGACCCTATGGTTTGTCTATGACATCTTATGGGTTCACTATGACCCACTATGTATTTTAAAGCAATATGATGATTGGAGAGTTTTGTAGTGAGCACTCTTTTTTGTTCCGACACTGATGTGTTGTATCTGAAAGTTTCTTCAGGTACGCTCATTATTTACGCGACTAACAGGGGATAAAGCATTGCACAGTAATTTACAGCGCCATAATCTATAAAAACCAGCGAAATAATTGGGTCTTCCATGCATCATGATTCCCTTCACTGACTTCAATTTTGATGCACAAACACCATTATCAGACGTATAAATTATAAACACGACGGGATAGCACTGTCAAACTGCTTCAAATTGCTTTTCACATTTAATTACTTAAAAGATTTACGTGCATTCGAATATTAATGATGCGATAATTTTATACCTCCACAGGACAAGTGGCACATTACCCCACCGCTATGACACATCATGGTGACATTATGGCGCTCGCTATCATTCTATGGATTCACTATGGGACGCTGTGGCATTTCGATGACACTTCGCTGTAATCCAATGTAACACAATGACGCTGGGGGTTCACTGTGACACACAAAAACGCTGCTGTGCTACACAATGGTTTCACCAGGACATTCTGCAGAGTCAATTATACACACTACAATTTTACTGTGACATTCTATGGTTTCAGGATGGTGAACTTCACGACAACATGCAATCAATTCTTTATAACCTGCTATGGTTTCACTATGACATTTTATAGACTATGACAATTGTCTTGTCTTTCATTCACACACTACGATTTCACCAGGTTCACGTTGAGATTAATGAGTTCACTGATACACTACGATTTCAGTGTGACGTGCTATGGTTTCATAATGACGTGCTACGGTTTACTTTGGCATTCTAAGGTTTCACGATATGACATGTTATGGACCTACTATGACGCATTATTGGATTTACTATTACACTATTGTTTCACTATGACATACTATGGAAACATTGTTACATTCTGTGGTTGAACAATGGCACTACAGTTTTACTATGAGACCCTATGAACTCAATATGACATTCTATGGTTTTAATATGACACACACACACACACACACACTGAGCATTCACTATGACGTACTATAGTTGCATTATGACACATATTGGTTGCACTATGACACTATTCTTCCATTTCTACAAACCATGACATACCATATTACTCTATGGTTTCACTATGACATTCTATGATGCTAGTCTTTCACCATGGCACACTATGGCTACACTATGACATTGTACAAGTTAACTATGACTTTGTATGGTTTCCATATGACACCCTACACTGTCTCTCTGACATTCTATAATTTTACTTTGGCATGCTTTAGTTGCACTGTGGAATTGTATGTACTAACTATGACACTAGTCTTTTACCATGACACTATGACATTCTATAATTTTATTATGATACACTACAATTTCACCATGACACCCCATGGTTTCACAATGACATACTAAACTTTCATAATGACACCCTACAGTTTCACCATGACACACCATGGTTTCACTATGATACACTATTGTTTCACTATGACATTCTATAATTTTATTATGATACACTTCAATTTCACAATGACACCCCATGGTTTCACAATGTCATACTAAGCTTTCATAATGACGCCCTACAGTTTCACCATGACACACCATGGTTTCACAATGACATACTGAATTTTCACAATGACGCCCTACAATTTCACCATGACACACCATGGTTTCACAATGACATACTGAACTTTCATAATGACGCCCTACTGTTTCACCATGACACCCCATGGTTTCACAATGACATACTGAACTTTCATAATGACGCCCTACAGTTTCACCATGACACACCATGGTTTCAATATGATACTCTATGGTTTCCATATGATGCACTACAATTTCACCATGACACACCATGGTTTTACAATAACATTCTAGAGTTCCATAATGATGTACTACGATATCACTATGACACGCTACGGCATAACTATGACACTCTCTGGTTTCACTATGACTTTCTGTGGACTCACTATAACACTAAGGTTTTATTATGACATACCATGAAATCATTATGACTATTACAATGACATTCTATGGTTCCAATATGACAATCTATGATTATAGTGTGGTTGCTTTATGACATATTGGTTTCACTATAACATTTTATGCCAGAGTTTCACTATGACGTTCTATTGACTCACAATTTCAATCGACTTTCACCTTGACACACTACAGTGTAACTATGGCATTCTCTGGTTTCGCTATGACATTCTATGGCCTCATTGTGACACACTAGTACTGGAACATCTTCCCTCCAAAGAGTGGAGTAAATTCTAAGAGCAAATTTGGTTCTAATTGGCACATACCACACTTAAGAGCAGGTTTCACTATGACATTCTATGATTACAATATGATACACTATAATTCATAATGACATAATTCAGTTGCACAACAAAATCTAATGAACTCACTATGACACTTTCAACATCTTGTTTCGCTTCGACACAATGAACTCACTATGTCATTCTAACAGTGACACTACAGGTTTACGATGATACTCTATAAACTTACTATGACATACTATGACTTCAATATGACACACATACTTCAATATCATGTATTTTGGACACACTGATATCTCTAGGATGTTCTATCATTTCTACACACTATGACCACTAATGTTACTTTGTGGATTCAAGGGGACACTTCCACACACCAGACTTCCTTTTTGACATTCGACGGTTTGACTATGACGCTCTATTGCATTACTATGATACACTATGAATTTCATAAGACATTCTATGAACTCGGTATGACACAAAACTTTTATTTTGACAATCTCCTTTTTTTTTTCTTTCCTATGACACACTTTGGCTTTACAATGATACATTATAGATTTCATAAGACTTTCTATGAATTCACTATGACACACTTCACATTCTTTCAGCATAGCAGAAAAAAAAAATAGAATAAATCCAAGTGTGTTTGTTTTTTTGGCCGTTTTATGTCCAAGATGTTTTTTTCCTCCTCGTGATGCTTTCACTCTGCTCTTCTTTCATAATTAACCGTGACATACGTCCACATCGCTGTCACGTCATGTCCCCTGGTCATTAGCGCAACAGCGAGCACTAGGCACTAATATTTATTTTAATGAGTAAATGAGCAGAGGATTGGCCTGATTCCTTCTACCACGCTCATTATCACTGCATGGCTAGTTCTGATCCTTTTTTTTTCCTTTCTTTCCCTTGTAGTCATCATTTTTTTACTCTAAAACCATACGTGATTAATCCTGACTTAAAAAAAGCCTCAAGTTTTATTAAGTGCACGTCGTACATCGAACATTCAGACATACAGCAAAAAAATTATGTTTCTCTAAGAGTGGGTTTTTTTTTTTTATACAAATCAGAATAAAAAATCAGAAAGAGCTTCATTGCCAAGTGTTTGCACATAGAAGGAATTTGTGCATGGTGACAGAAGCTTTCATAAAATAACAAAATAATAAAAAACAAAAATTAATTAAAAGAAAGAAAGAAAGAAAGAAAGAAAGAATAAAATGCATAAAAATGTTATAAATATATAAAAGAAATAATAATAAATAAATAATTAATTAATTAAGACAGAAAAAAAATTCTCATTCGGAATTTAACTTAAAAAGCGAAAGAAAAAAAAGCATTACATGATCTGAAATGATCTTCAGGAGCACCTGAGCGTCATCTGCGATGATTATGCAGGCAAAAGTATTGGGACACCTGACTTTTCCAGCCCTATGTGTCGCTACACACTTGTATAAATGTCTGGATGTTGTAGCATGAAATTTTCCCTTCACTTAACTTGGAGACTTGAACCTATTCCAGCATGACAATGCTCCTGAAGATATGCTTCACACGGGTTTGAATAGAAGATCGCCTGCTAAAGAGCTTCAACCTTATTGAGATGAATTGACTGCACCCCAGGCCTCATCACTTTCTCACCTACATCAGTAGACTTTACCAACTCCCTTGTTGTGGCTGAATAAGCAAAAATCTTTACTCCAAAATCTAGTGGAACATCTTCCCAGGAGAGTGGAGCTTATTATAAGAGCAAATGGAGACTCGATGTGGAATGTGATGCTGTAAAAGAAATCTCATGCCAATCTTAGACTTAGGTGTCCACAGACTTTTGTCCATCCGCGTTTCATTTCGCTAATGTTTTTTAAATCCACACCTAATCTGATGAAACGCTGTGAAAAACACAATGCTGAGAGCATCCAGGCTTTCAACAGATGCAGCTCTTTATGAGTCAGCAGGAAAAAAAACAGAGGGAATTCAATAACAGGATGGTGCAAGAGGAGGAATATGACAGGCAGAAGATAAGTGAAGCCTTCAATTATCAGATAAGTGCAACATGCATCTTCATAAAATCCAGGAACGCTCAAAAATGGCTGCTGCGCCAGACAATTTGCGCACGAGGCCCGTAAAGTGCATGCGTCTTTTTCAATGGCTGAACGAGACAGGAAAGTCAAAATGCGCTTAATGTGCAATCTCTCTCTGGGGGGTTTTTCTGGCAACACACCGGGATACACACGTCGAGAATTAGATTTTCAAATTCTCAAATAAATAATAATAGGACAGACGGGGATTAAAACAACTCCGCGGCGGAAATCAGTGCAGAAAAATCAGCGTTGGAAAAACACAATTTAGTATTTTACCTACAATATACAGAAAAAAGCACTGGGACTTTTCCAGCCACTTCACTGCTGAATGTTGTGCTGCAGTTGGAGGATACTGGAATGTTTCCCTGATTTCTCATTGGAGAGCAATAAACTCCACCCATTAAACTCTGTCCATTAAACTTCACCCATTATTCTCCACCCAATAAACTCCACCTATTAAATTCATCCATTAAACTCTGTCCATTAAACTCCATCTATTAAACTTGACCCAATAAACTCCACCCGTTAAACTCCACCCATTAAACTTCACACGTCCAAACTCTACTCATTAAACTCCGCATATTAAACTCTGCATAATAAACTCCACCCATTAAAATCCACCCATTAAAATCCACCCATTAAACTGTGTCCAAACTCCACCCATTAAACTCCACTCATTAAACTCCGCCCATTAAACTCTGTATAATAAACTCCACCTATTAAACTCCGGCAAATAAACTCTGCCAGACAGACAGACAGACAGACAGACAGACAGACAGACAGACAGACAGACAGACAGACAGACAGACAGACAGACAGACAGACAGACAGACAGACAGACAGACAGACAGACAGATAGATAGATAGATAGATAGATAGATAGATAGATAGATAGATAGATAGATAGATAGAACTTTGGTTGGATGCTGTAGAATGAAATCTTTCCTTCCCTTGAAATTGAAGACTTAAACCTCAGACAGAATCAAAAACCACAGAAGTGTTGGTCATAAAAACGCAAATGGGGACTAAATGTTGAATGAGATGCTCAGAAAAAAGCACATACTGATCTTATGCTTAGGTCTCCACAAACTTTTGTCCATACAGTGTTTAATAAGTCTCATTTTTGCATTTTCGGCAGGTGCAGGTGAACTCCTCTCTTCACTACACAAATAAACTTGGGCTTCATGGACATTTGGTGCTGTATTTATTTATTTAGGGTACAGAACAATGGCTAACTGGAGAGAACACTGGCCATTCCTAGCTAGCTGTCCTAGCATGCTCTCTAGAGTAGATGTATTCTTAAATAGAAAACAATCGAACTCTGATGATGAGGCTGTTTAGTTTCAGATGTTTATATAAATAATGTGCTTTATTTACAGAAATCGTGGTATAATCGAGCCGAAAAATCAGAAGCCTGTGGTGGAAAACACTCCTGAATGTTGTGCTGCAGTTGTAGGATGCTGGAATTTTTTCCTTGAAACTCTCCCCAGTGAACTTCAGCCGTTCACTCACCCCTAGTTTTTCCTTTTTTCTTCTCTGGATAAGTGTGTCGTTTGTTGGCCAATTCGCTGTTTCTCCTTGTTTCAAGTTGATTATTCCAATTTTGTAATTATATTTTACAAGATCACACAGTCAGATAATTGGCCAGATAGAGAGATACAGTATCTGACAAAAGTAAGTGCACCCCTCACATATGGGCAACCATTTCAGTATATCTTCCAAAGGACAAAACTATAGAGATGAAACTTGGACATATTTTAGAGTATCAATATGCATCTTGTTGTGATAGAAGAGTATCTGTGAGAGTGGAAGGGAAAGTTTATAGGACTGTGGTGAGACCTGAGATGTTGTATGGATTAGAGACAGTGGCATTGAGTAAAAGACAGGAGGTGGAGCTGGAGGTAGCAGAGTTGAAGATGTTTAGATGTTTGTTGGGAGTGACGACGATGTACATGATTAGAAATGAGTTTATTAGAGGGACAGAGCATGTAGGACATTTTGGAGACAAGGTGAGGGAGGTGAGATTGAGATGGTTTGGACATGTGCAGAGGAGGGACATGGGGTATATCAGTAGGAGAATGCTGAGGATAGAGACACCAGGAAGGAGGAAAAGAGGAAGACCAAGGAGGAGGTTTATGGATGCAGGTAGTTGGTTTGAAAGGGGCAGATGTAAAGGACAGGGGCGTAGGAGGGCATCATGTTTTGCTTCAAAATGTCACAGTGCATGTTGAAATCCAGCAGCACTCCTGCAGCCCCAGACTACCATGCTCGACTGTAGACGACAATTTTTTTGTTGCTCCTTACCAGAGTGTTGTCACACATGCTGGAAACCATCTGAGCCATCAGACCACAGGACATGATTCCAGTAATTCATGCTTTTTGTAAACAGCTTCAGAAGAGGCTCCTTTCTGGGACGACGGCCTGCAAACCGACCTGCTGCAGTGTGTGACAGTATGATCTGAGCACTGACATTTGGAGCTTCTGCTTCTACAACCTCTAAAGCAGTGCTGCAGCACTCATGCGTCTGTTTTTTGAAGCAGCTTCTGCACCTGACGCACAGCACGAGGACTCGACTTCTTTGATGGAGGTCTGAGTGGAACCCGTCTTGCAAAACCTCTGTATGACCCTGACCACTGTACTGTAACTCAGTTTCAGGGTGATACTGATCTTCTTACAGCCTCGGCATCTTTGTGGAGAGAAACAATTCTAATTCTCAAATCCACAGAGACTCTTTACCATGAGGTCCATGTGAAAACTGGACTCAAAGCACCAAATTCTAACTGCTCTATTACAAGATACACACATTTATCTGGTCCTAACAAGCAGACAAAAACATGGACATGATGAATAGGACGTGTGGCTTTGTATTGTTACACAACGTACAGCTGTTATCACTGAGGGTGTACTTACTTTTGTTGCGATTTGTGACAAAAATGGTTGTATGTTAAATCATTTTTAGAAGACAGTAAATCTGTGCTGATATACAGCTGCACACTGACTCCTCTAAAATATAGCAGAATTTCAATTCTATACTATTGTCCCTAGTGATATTATCCTTGAGAAGATTATACTATAATGGTTGCTGAAATAAGAGGGGTGTACTCACTTTTGTGAGATAGATAGATAGATAGATAGATAGATAGATAGATAGATAGATAGATAGATAGATAGATAGATAGATGGATAGATGGATAGATAGATAGATAGATAGATAGATAGATAGATAGATAGATAGATAGATAGATAGATAGATAGATAGATAGATAGATTAAACTCCGCCCAATAAACTACACCATTACACTGTGTTGAAACTCCACCCATTAAACTCCACCCATTAAACTCATAAACTCTGTATAATAAACTCCACTAATTGAACTCCACCCAATAAACTCTGCCCAATAAATGGATGGATGGGAGAGAGACACAGAAAGAGTAGATAGATAGATAGATAGATAGATAGATAGATAGATAGATAGATAGATAGATAGATAGATAGATAGATAGATAGATAGATAGATAGATAGATAGATAGATAGATAGATAGATAGATAGATAGATAGACAGACAGACAGACAGACAGACAGACAGACAGACAGACAGACAGACAGACAGACAGACGGATGTCCTTAGTTGATCCCTGAGGGATATAAATAGGTTGTAAATCTCATATTTACTCACTAACACGACTCATTTCTTTCACTGTCACTTTGTCCTCTGTGTTAGTTTTTCTCGCTTGCCTTCTCAATGTAAAAAAAAATAAAATAAATTATTCAATGTCACCTGGTGCTTTTCTGCAAAATACAGGTTTTACCTTTCGGAAACTTTTACTATAACAAAAGGAAAAAAACAACCACAGAGCTTAAAAAAGCTTCTATGACGAAAATAAAAACTTTCATTTCACAGGCCCAAAATTGGAAAGAATCATTGAACGAGATCAGGACAAAATCCTGGAAAGACATGACATTTTGTTTACATCTGACCTCCTGATTCTCTCATGCAGCAGCCTTCCCAAAGAGTGGCGTAAAAAACAAAAAACATCCAGTGTGCAACCAAATACTGGATCCAGCTGACAGAAAAGGCAACAGTTCCTCCAAATAACTGCTCTCTCTAACAGGGGCAAGCAGAAAAGCATCTCAAACCTTTGGACTACAACAGCAGAATTTCTACTGGTTCTGATGTTAGCTGAAACTCTGTATGAGCGAATGAAATGTTCTGCTGCTACTTGATTGGTTGATCGGACGGCCGTACGATCGTGCTGTGATAAAGATAGAGATAAAGAAACTGGATGTTTTTTTCGCTCACCTGATGGGCTGATGTGTCTCCAGGTGATTTTGGGCTCTGGTTTCCCACTGGCTAAACAGAAGAGGGAAATTTCACCGCCTTCGTTTACCGTGATGTCCGACGAGATGTCGTAGATTTTGGGAGGAACTGAAATGAAAAAAACAAAAAAAAGAAAGAAGTATAAATGGAAAGAGTTCACGGACAGTTGTAGTATTGCGCATTAAAGAAGCTAATCGGGCATTAATAATCCTGTGGAATGATGTATCGATACCAGATGCACTTCCACCCAGGAGGAACCCAAGAAGAATCATGACATCCTACTAATCTTCTGGGTGTACAGAGACACAATGCTCCTCAGGGTTTTTTTAAACCAGTTCTGAACTGGTAATAACTGCTGTACTTAGCTGATGTTTTGCTAACCGCCAGCTTATACAATATATCTCAAAAAGTACTGAACTGAACTGCTTTTCATGGAAGATCTCTTGCTATAGAACTCCAATCCTATTGAACACCTCAATGTAGATTAATGTAGACGCTGACTGCACCCCAGGAACCTCCTCACCTTCTCACCTACATCAGTACCCGACTTTTTTAAACACCCTTTCCAGAACTAGTTTATTATAATGGCAAATGTGAAATGGGATGTTCAAGTGTATATGAATGCACATAAACTTTTGGCCATATAGTGCAAAAAATACAGTGCAAAAACTCCATGTACCATTGGTCAGAGGGTGCACATACTTTTGCTCATACAGTGTATTTGCCGTTATTTTGTCATTGGCAGTTCTTCTTCTTCTTTCGGCTGCTCCCATTAGGGGTCGCCACAGCGGATCATCCGTCTCCATACCACCCTGTCCTCTACATCTGCCTCTTTCACACCAACTACCTGCATGTCTTCCCTCACCACATCCATGAACCTCCTTCTTGGCCTTCCTCTTTTCCTCCTACCTGGTGGCTCCATCTTCAGCATTTTTCTACCAATATAATTCGTGTCCCTTCTCTGCACATGTCCAAACCATCTCAATCTTGCCTCCCTCACCTTGTCACCAAAACATCCTACATGTGCTGTCCCTCTAATAAACTCATTTCTAATCTTGTCCATCCTCGTCACTCCCAACGAAAACCTTAACATCTTCAGCTCTAATACCTCCAGCTCCATCTCCTGTCTTTTACTCAATGCCACTGTCTCTAATCCATACAACATCGCAGGTCTCACCACAGTCCTATAAACTTTCCCTTTCATTCTTGCAGATACCCTACTATCACAAATCACTCCTGTCACTCTTCTCCACCCACTCCACCCTGCCTGCACTCTTTTCTTTACTTCTCTAACACACTCTCCATTACTTTGCACTGTTGACCCCAGGTACCTGAACTCCTCCACCTTCTCCACCTCTTCTCCCTGCAACCGCATCACTCCACTGCCCTCCCTCTCATTCACACACATGTACTCTGTCTTACTCCTACTGACTTTCATTCCCCTTCTCTCAAGCGCATATCTCCACCTCTCCAGGCTCTTCTCAACCTGCTCTCTACTCTCACCACAAATTACAATATCATCTGCAAAGTCCAGGGAGACTTCTGTCTGACCTCGTCCGTCAACCTGTCCATCACCACTGCAAACAGGAAAGGGCTCAGGGCCGATCCTTGATGCAGTCCAACCTTCACCCTGAACCAGTCTGTCGTACCTACTGCACACTTCACTGCCGTCACACTGTCCTCATACATGTCCTGCACCACCCTCACATACTTCTCTGACACACCTGACTTCCTCATACAATACCACAACTCCTCTCTCGGCACCCTGTCGTACGCTTTCTCTAAATCCACAAATACACAATGCAGCTCCTTCTGTCCTTCTCTATACTTCTCCATCAACATCCTCAAAGCAAATAAGGCATCTGTGGTGCTCTTCCTCGGCATGAAACCATACTGTTGCTCACAGATGGTCACCTCTTCTCTCAGCCTGGCTTCCACTACTCTTTCCCATAACTTCATGGTGTGACTGATCAACTTAATTCCCCTGTAGTTACTGCAGGTCTGCACATCTCCCTTATGTTTAAAGATCGGTACCAGCACACTCCTTCTCCATTCCTCAGGCATCCTCTCCCCTTCCAGAATCCCGTTAAACAATCTGGTTAAAAACTCCACTGCCATCTCTCCTAAACATCTCCACGCTTCTACTGGTATGTCATCTGGTCCAACCGACTTTCCATTCTTCATCCTCTTAATCGCTGCTCTCACTTCCTCCTTACTAATCCTATCTACATCCTGCTTCACCAACTCCACATCCTCCAACCTTCTCTCTCTTTGATTTTCCTCATTCATCAGCTGCTCAAAATACTCCCTCCATCTTCTCAACACACTCTCCTCATTAGTCAACACATTTCCCTCTCCATCCTTTATTGCTCTAACTTGCAGTACATCCTTCCCAGCTCGGTCCCTCTGCCTGGCCAATCGGTACAAATCCTTTTCTCCTTCCTTAGTGTCCAACCTCTTATACAGCTCCTCATATGCCTTTTCCTTGGCTTTCGCCACATCCCTTTTTACCTGCTGCCGCATCTCCTTGTACTCCTGCCTACTTTTCTCATCACTCTGTCGATCCCACTTCTGTTTTGCCAACCTCTTTCCCCTAATGCTCTCCTGCACTTCCTCATTCCACCACCACGTCTCCTTGTCTTGCTTTCTATTTCCAGATGTCACACCAAGTACTTTTCTAGCTGCCTCCCTCATCGCTCCTGCAGTAGTTGCCCAATCATCCAGCACCTCTTCACCACCACCAAGCCCCTGTCTGACCTCTTCCCTGAACCTCACACTACACTCTTCCTCCTTCAGTTTCCACCATCTTATTCTTCTTTCAATCCTTACTTTCCTCCTCTTCTTCTTCGCCTCCAAAACCATCCTACAGACCACCATCCGATGCTGTCTAGCTACACTGTCCCCCGCCAACACCTTACAGTCTCCAATCTCCTTCAGGTTGCATCTCCTACACAGAACATAATCCAACTGTGTGCACCTTCGTCCACTCTTATACGTCACCCTATGATCCTCCTTCTTCTTAAAATACGTGTTTACCACTGCCATTTCCATCCTTTTAGCAAAATCTACCACCATCTGCCCTTCCACATTCCTCTCCTTGAAACCATACCTACCCATCACCTCCTCATCACCTCTGTTCCCTTCACCTACATGCCCATTAAAGTCTGCCCCAATCACCAATCGTTCTTTCCTAGGTACACCATCTACCACTTCATCTAATTCACTCCAGAATCTTTCCTTCTCCTCCATCTCACAGCCAACTTGTGGAGCATAGGCACTGATGACATTTATCATCATCCCTTCAACCTCCACCTTCACGATCATCACCCTATGAGAAACTCTCTTCACCTCCACTACACTCTTACTGTACTCTTCCTTCAGAATCACCCCTACACCATTTCTCTTTCCATCCACACCATGATAAAACAGTTTAAACCCACCTCCAATGTTCCTGGCCTTACTCCCTTTCCACTTGGTCTCCTGAACACATAGCATATCTACCTTTCTCCTCTCCATCATATCAGCTACCTCTCTCCCTTTACCCATCATAGTACCAACATTTAAAGTACCAACCTGAACCTCTACTCTCCTACACTGCTCCTTTTCCCGCCGTCTCTGTAGACGTCTTCCTCCTCTCCTTCTCCTCCTTCGGCCAACAGTAGCCCAATTTCCACCGGTACCCTGTCGGCTAACGATACCTGTGGCGGTCGTTGTTAACCCGGGCCTCGACCGATCCGGTATGAAATTCTCATTTGTGATCCACATATTTGATTTGGCACATGTTTTACGCTGGATGCCCTTCCTAACGCAACCCTCCCCGGGCTTGGGACCGGCACTAAGAGTGCACTGGCTTGTGCCCCCCTAATGGCTGGGTTTTTGTCATTGGCAGTTACACAAGTTAAAACACAGAACTGTGCAGGAACTGCATTCAAAATGGTTTTATTGCGTTGTGTTTTATTATTTGCGTTGACGTTTCTTTTGTTGGTGGTGGGAGTGCAGGGTGTTGTTAATGGCGTTAGTGACAGTGTTGGGATTTTTATTAGTAGTGAGATGGGTCTGGTTGTTGGTGGTGTTGGTGGTGTTACTGGTCATGTTGGTTCGTTGTTGGTGGGTTTTGTGGTGGTGTTTTGTTGGTCTTGTTGGTGTTTTTTGGTGTTGGTGTGGTTGTTGTTAGTGTTGCTGTTTTTTTGGTGGTGGTGTTGTGGATGATGATGTTGGTGTTGGTGGTGTTATTGATGGTGTTGTTGATGTTCCCAATAATATTGTTGGCAATGATGGTGTTGGTGTTGTTGATGTCGTTGTTGGAAATGTTAGTGTTATTGTTGTAGGTGGTGTTGGTGGTTTTGTTGGTTATGGAAATGCTGGTGTGATTGTTAGTGGTTTGATGGTGTTGGTGTGATGTTGGTATGGTTGTTGCTGGTGTTGCTGGCGGAGATGTTGGTGGACATGGTGTTGTCTTTAGTGTAACGGTTGTAATTGTTTCTCTTAGAGAAATCTGACACCAGCTTCTGATCACATGACCATATTGTATCAGACTGAACACATCCTCCAGTCATTAGTGCAGACCGCGACTGTAAAACCTCGGCTCCAATCTGGCTAAAGCTTCTCCTCAGCTGTCCTCCCTCCTCCTCCCTCCCCCTTCCTACTTCAGATGTCTACAACGTCAAAGAAAACGCTCATCTCCTGATCTCTCTGCAGCATACAGTCGTCTGGAACGTGTCAGAGGAGGAGCACAAACAACAAATCCCTTCACTGTGTTCACTGCAGCTTCACTTCAATCCTGTTTAACTCGTCTCGTCTTAACCCAATCCACTAATCTGTACAGTATATACACACACACACACACACACACACACACACACACACACACACACACACACACACACACACGCGCACGCACGCAAATATATATACACATTCTGCTTACACACACACACACGCAAATATATATATATATTCTGTATATACACACACACACACACACACACACACACACACACACACACACACACACACGCGCGCACGCACGCAAATATATATACACATTCTGCTTACACACACACACACGCAAATATATATATATATTCTGTATATACACACACACACACACACACACACACACACACACACACACACACACACACAGACACGCACACACAAATATTTATACACATTCTGTATATACACACACACACACACACACAAGCGCACACATGCACGCACACACGTGCAAATAAATATATATATACATACACACACATTCTGTACACAAACACACACACAGATATATATACAAATTCTGTATATATGCACACACACGCTATATCTATATATATACACATTTTGTACACACATGCAAATATACAGTATATACCCATTCTATATATACACACACACACACACACACACAAACACACACAAACACGCACACACACAAACACGCACATACACAACAATGCCAGGGGTATAAAAAGAAGAGTTAGCGCAGGGTCACTGTGTACTGGAAATACGATTTGTTTTGCGCATGCATGAAAACGCTAACTAGCTAGCGCTGTGGATTCTTTAGTGTTTTTTGTCCAGCTTTAAGAATAACAATACCACATATCGAGGGAGTGAATGAATGAAGGATAGAAGGAATGAAGTCATTTGTTAAACTATACTAAAATAAGTAGAACTTTTAAGTATGACCCACATGTGGTGTAACAAATGTAAACTATTAAATTTTTTCATTTATTAAATTTTTTTATCAATTTAATTTGTGCCGATTAACACTCATTTGAATCAATATAATAAAAGGGTGTATTGCATTAATTAGATTTATTAACTTTATTTTCATAAAATATTATTATTATTTAACCGAGCAGGCATTTCATTTGTTTAAAATGGAAACTGTTCAAACAATAATGATCATAACTGTTAATAGTAATAAATTGTGTTAATAAAAAACGAAAAGTGTTTTGCATTTCTTTCCCCCCAAACCGTACCGTAATTGAACCGAACCATGACTTAAAAACCGAGGTACGAACCGAACCGTAATTTTTGTGTACCATTACACACACAATATATACACTATATTGCCAAAAGAATTGGGTCACCTAGTCATAAGTATGGTATGTGATTTTCGATTATTGCATTACATATTTAGTCCCAATTTGCTCTTATAATTTCTTCCACTCTTCTCCACTCGTGTGCTTATGGATATTTGTGTTCATCAGACACAAGGGTGTTACTAAAGGCAGGTACTGATGTAGGTGAGGAGGCCTGGGGTGCAGTCAGCATTCCAATTTATCCCAAAGGGGTTCAGTAGGGATGAGATCAGAGCTCCATAGCAGGCCATTTAAGATCTTCTTCTCCAACGCATGTAAAGCAGATCATCCAGGCGCTCACTTTGTGCACAGGGGCATTGCCATGCTGGAACAGGTTTGGGTTTCCAAGTTCAAGTAAATGCAAAATCTTATTATAGCGCCATCTAGAGACGTCCTGTACAATGGAGTGCCTACAGCGTTGTGGTAACAGTTTGGAAAAGAACCAGAGGTCAGGTGACTCAATAATTTTGGCAATATAGTGTATATATATAATAAGAAGAACACTAATACTTCCAATACTAGTAATAGTACTACTTCTGCCACTTCTACTGTTACTAACAACACATCTATATCTCCCTCCAACACTACAACCAACACTAATAATCCCACTCCTTCTTCTAAAATTACTCTAGTAGTACTTCCTGTAGCTCCCTGCATCAGATTTAAAACACTAATGCTTGCCTACAAAGCCAAAAAAAGAACCACCACCACCACCATCCCTCTGATCATTAACCACTGCTCAACTAGTCCCAACATTTCTCAGCGAAGCGAAGTCTTCAGACCATGTCTAAAACCCCACCTGTTCCAGGTGATCTTAAATCGACACTAAAACTTCTTGGAGGAAATTGATGGAGACTTCGCGGCACTTTGTAATGAAACGTGAACGAGAATTTAATGCTACTGATGCTACTGCTAATAATGATAGAACTACTGCTTTAAAATCTTTCAGAAAGACAACACATTAGCGTTTGTAGCATTTGGCCAGCGTGCATGTAGCCAGCAGTTCTCGTTCAGGTTTTTTCCCCCAATACACAATGATTATGCAGAACGAGCAGCTAGGCAAGGACTGGATAATGTCACTCTTCAGCAGTGCTCCCACTGTTGTGCTGTAACAGGTAGACATTAGCACGATTGGCTCTCGTGTAGCCACGGCGGTGAGTGTGTGAGAGCGACTGGAGGAGGTGCGACACGAGGAACGGCAGCGCTGTCACTGAATGATTGTGGAAGCGAGTAGTGTGATGGTGGGCACAGTACTTTCATTTACCACCATTCAACTATAACCGCAAACACACACACTCATACACACCTCACACTCTGTTTCTGTCTAAACGTGGTGTTCACGTCGCCATGGAAACACCACCATAAGCGATTTATAAAACAACATGGCCATCTTCAGGGTGGAGCAAAGATACATCAAAATGTATTTGAAACTAAAATACCAAATACATTCGCTTTAATTGTATCAAAATAAACTACAAAATACAGCAGCCACACAATGTATCAAAATAAACTACGAGGTAACAAATTACAAGGGCGCAAACTACAAGGGAGCATGAAATGTCTTCGCAAACCTTCCATCAATTGGCCTATTTGATCAGTTCTTCACCATTACTCCGACTCAGTTGCTACACTGCTATCGTGAGATGTATCAGGAGGGGACAGGAGGAAGAGTGCAGGAAACTGATCAAGGACTTTGTTGCATGGTGTGAATTTAACCACCTGCACCTCAACACCACAAAGACCAGGGAGATGGTGGTGGACTTTAGGAGACCCAGGCCTTAACCGGAGCCTGTGACTGTCAAAGGTGACCGCGTGAAGACTTACAAATACATGGGAGTGCAGCTGGATAATAAAATGGACTGGACTGCCAACATGTGCAGGAAAGAGCCAGCTGTACCTCCTCAGAAGGCTGGCAAAAAGCTGCTGCAGATGTTCTATCAGACTGTCGTGGCGAGTGCACTTGGACCCCTCATGTCTGGACAAGCTGGTGAGGATGGCGGGCTCGGTTGTGGGCTCGGCGCTGGACAGCCTGACATCAGTGGCAGAGAGGTGGGCACTGAGCAGGCTCCTGTCAATCATTAATAATCCACTGCATCTACTGCACAGAAAGGTGCAGTGAAAGGTTGCTGTCACTGCCCTGCTCCAGTGACAGACTGAGGAAGTCTGTGAGGGGGTCTGTCTGTCTGTCTGTCTATTTATCTATCTAAAAAAACAACATGGCTGCCATCACCCAATGCGTTTTCACTAGATATTTAAAAACTATACATGAATCTATTTATCTCGATGCCAGAAACATCAACAGCAATGCAGTGATTGGATGATAATTGGTACAATAGTCAAAAGCATGCACAGTTTATTGCCCCTGCAAATTATTAATTCATAAAAAAAATATAAAAAAATCCCTGATCTCTTCAAAAGTAAACTATTCTCTGATGCAGAAGGATCCAGGCTGTCCTGCATCCCATGGTAAATTCGAAAAGCTCTCTGTATAATATGAGCACCTCTCTCAAACAACCATGGACCATGTTTTTAAAAACATCAGCCAATCAGCTTCAACAAAATATTTTAAACAACATGGCTCCCATCAGCCAATCAGACCTTAGCATTCAATTAAGTCTAATTATATCCTTCAGTGAATTCAGTGACTTTTTTTTCACGTTTAGTCTCAATGATGCTCTTGATGAAACATTAGAAGAACGTGTTTCAGCCAGAAATCAACTGCTGCGTTTAAACGGTAAATGTTGGCACCTCTGGGTAAAGGATGGAACTGGGTTTGAACGTGTGCCAGTGTTTCGGTTTCCAGCTACTGCATGTGGCTTTGAGGCGTGATGAAATGAAATTTCACGCTCTGAAGTGTTCGAGGCACGTCAAACAGCTGCTCGGCTCAACAATCCGAAGACTGAGAGACTCTTCTATATTTACCGTGAGTACATAATGAAATAATATTTAATCTCTAACTCCAGGCATCTCCGGCCCGTGTTGACATCCGCATGTCAAATCCACAGTTTTGCTCCATTAGCGTTAGCTGAGAAGCTGCAGCGAAGGTTCAGCAGCAGTCGGTGGCCGTGGTTTGATCTGCTCGCCGTCCCCCCTGGAGAGAATAAATACGCTTCTAACGACGCCGCTTTGGAATTCCAGTAACGCTTACAGCGGCACTATTCAAATTCAGGGGTGTTTCTCTAGCGTGAAGCGCACTGAGCGCATGGCTTCTCCTCCATGTACATGGTGACAGGTTCCTCAGAGCTGCCACCGGATGAGCCCCGGTTCCTCACACCTCCTGCCAGCCCACACTGCAATTACTGAGTGCAGAGAGGAGGCTGTCATGATGCAGGCTTGAGAGGCGTCAAGAAAATTCCGGATATCTGTTTGCACCTACACATCGCATTCCTGATGCTTCAAAACACTTCCAGGTGCAGGATGGAGCTGTAACACCATTCAACCACAAAGTTCAGACTCACAAATCATTACAGTGGTTGGTCAGAAGGTCTTTCTGTCTGTTCTTAATGTTCTAATAGAATATCATTTTGGTTCAGAGTAACCACAACATAAGCTCTTTGGAAGGAGTTTTCAGTGTCAGAGGTAACTTCAGAAATGTACACATTCTCAATAACATGACAAGCTACGTCTCATTTTTTTGGCTACGAAGTTCGAGAGAAAAATGGCAAAGAAAAAAACTTTTATAGCTGCTATAGCGTAAGTTTCTCTTATATCTCTCTCACTCTCACTATATTTTATATATTTATATATTTCTGTGACCATTTTTATGTGGTGAAATTAAAACCTTCAACGTATCACACATTTATTCACGACGTCCTTTCTTTACTCGGATATTTAAAAAAATAAAATAAAATAAAAACTCCACCGAAATTATTTCTAACATTTGTTTTACTGATGTGCCAAGTCTCGCACCAAGCCCCATAATCCGCCACGACACACAGATCCGGCAATTAATACCGTCCGTGTGGAAACATAGCAAAAGTTTAGTTTGGTGTCCTGATGATTTACATTTTCATTCAAAGCACCATAATTTCTTTAAAACATTTACGAGTATATTTTGTCTTCATGCTCTATGTTGAGTTCGGTTTCACTAATAATTATCATACATTTGCATAAAGCATCAATTATTTTCCATGCGCATGTTGATTGGAGTAATCAAAAATGTAAAAGTATAAATTTGAGCTACATTTAGAACAGATAGTAATGTGCGATCATGTCATTAATCGCGAATAATATTTTTAATTGATTGATAGCCTTAATATATATATATATATAAAAATAGGAAAAGGTCATATAGACTGTAATTCTGATCCAAATTTATAAATCATAATATAATATAATATAACTATTAAGTATATAATTCAATATAGTAATATATTCAGATTAAATGAAATGTAAAGCTTCATATAGAAAACCTTGAAAATACAGAAAATGACAAAATATATATATATATATATATATATATATATATATATATATATATATATATATATATATATATATATATATATATATATATATATATAATTTTTTTTTTTTTAATGCAGATGCTTTCGGATGTTCAGAGTCACTAGTGCAGGATTTCATTAGCATAAATAAAAATAATTAAATAAATAATTAAATAAAAAACAGCATACCTGGGTTTTTAGTACCAAGCTATCAGATAAATAAAATAAATAGAGACTAAAAGCACAAACTCTCTGTCACCTCACAGAGAAACGCTTCCTCTATTAACCTCATCAGACAGGAAACGGCCTCCATGACGCTATGCCCAGTGGACCAACTGGTTGTCCATCAATATCAGTTCTTATTCTTGCTAACGGAAAAGTAAAAGCTGTCCCTGAAAAACCCTGTGGGTTAATTAGTTCTATGAAGTCATTAGGATGGAGAATGCTGAGAGATACGAGCGGACAAAGGAGTCAAAACCCTGTGATTTATACAAGACCATGAATTCAGAGCTCTCCAGGATTCTCCAGAGAGAGAGAGAGAGAGAGAGAGAGAGAGAGAGAGAGAGTCCTGCTGAGGTTCCTACTGAGCTTTTACCTTCTCTCTCTCTATTATCTCACTTATCTCTCTTCCCTTCTCCTTTTTACCACCTCCCCTATTTACCCCATGATTTCTTGGTTAATTGGGTACTAGCAGCATGATTTTGTATGAACACCAGAAAATCATGTTAAAGTAAAAAAAATCCAGCAGAATCCCACCATCCTCATGGCACCACTTAAAGATTATTAATTTTTTGTACTTTTTGCTCCCCCTTCACATCACATTTTCTGTGGTAAGTCTATTAGACAATCTTACAGCACAATACAGCACATGTATTTACTATATCAGATTTACAGTAAATCTGGAGATTATTCACTTTTCTCAGCGTTTGGTGTCGTTGCAGGTTAAACATGAATCGAACGCTCAGGTTCTCTGTCAGGCCCTGGTCAGGTTTATGGTTCCCAGTTGCATCTTTGGCCCTCAGTCAGGTTTCTGTGCCTCCTCACTGTTGGATTCAAGTCAAGGCTTTGTAATGGCTGCTCCAATACCTAAAGCAAGATTCTAAAGTGGCTTTAAAACTAAATATCCTGCTGGATTAAATTTATGAGCCTTGTTCAGGTTTGTGGTCCTCTGCCAAATTTGGGGGCCTTGGTCAGGTCTTTGGTCCTCGGTCAGGTAAAGTTTGTGGCCTTTGCCAGGTTTGTGGACCTCTGTCAAGTCAGGTTGTCTCTCAAGAGACCCTCAAGTTTGTGGGCCCTGGACAGGTTTGTGGTTCCTCATCAGATCTTTGGCACAGGTTTGTAAGCCTCATTCAAGTTTGTGGTTCCCAGTCAGTTCTATGGCCTTCAGTCAGGTTTGTGATCCTCCTTACTGTGGGATTTGTAATAGATGCTCCAAAACCAAAACTTTCATACTCACCTAAAACAAAGCCCTCAAGTGGCTTAAAAACAAAATGTCCTGCACCGTTCTGGCTGATATCTGAAGGGTTTTACTTCATTTTATAATGCTGTCTAAAGCTATTCCCGCAAAGGAAACAAAATGATGCTGACTCCCTGATTAACTCTATGGTTTGTGTTTTTTTATTTGATTGTTGTTATGACATGATCACCCACCATATGACCTTTTATCTGTGAAAACGACGGAACGTCTGTGAACCTTACAAAACCGTATCCTGCTGTAAATGAAACCAGACTCTATCCTTCAGCACATTTATTTCTCTATATATACTTCTTTCTTCGTTTTTTTTTTTTTTACCTTAAACATGTGTGCAAAGAACAAGTGTAAGTTCCCCGATGCAACATCTGGCTTTAACGCATCTAATCCAAAAGTCTAATTAGGGAGCGTAGTTAGTGCTGATGCATAGCGTGCTTGTAGCTTTAACACTTAAATGCAACACACTCAGGGGTGAAGAGTGCGTCAACATGGCCAACACACACACACACCCACACACACACACACACACACACACACACACACACACCCAGGTCTATAATATAAGCCGATGATAACTGAAATGCTAAGACAGACTCCCTACGATCTTCCAGGATAGCAATTCCCTGTACAAGCTGCAGGCTGTAAAAACAAACCAACTTAAATCCCTTAATTAGGTGTCAGACACAGGAGGAGAGCACAAACACAAACTCATGCACATACACACAACGCCACACACACACACACACACACACACACACGGCACGCTACCCAGTAGGGATTTGTGCAGTCTGCAAAGTCACATAGCACGCAGCAGGAAAAAAGGCTTAAGTGGATGCCAAACAATTCAAGTTGATGAAAGTTGCTGAGTGCGGTGTTTCTATACGACTACACAACAAACGCCACGGTTGCATCAGAACATCTCCTCGGTCTCCAACGGAATGATATTGAACACATCGGCGTTGTGTGAAAGAAAAAGTGTTTACTGCTGAGTTTATGAGATCAGAGTTGTGCGGATTTTACATTAGGGACGGGCGATCACAAAAATATTGGGACTTTTTTCTTTTTTTTTTTTTTTTTACAGTTATAGATCTCCAAAACATTTTGTGCTATAGAGCTCCTACATCAGTAAAATCAGAGCAATCTAGTGGAGCATCTTCTCAGGAGACTGCAGCTTTTATACCAGCAAATGTGGAATAAGGAGCCATTAAACATATTAATCTTAGGGTCAGGTGTCCACATAATTTTGTGCTTATAGTCCATGTATTGAATGTGAAAAGGAATTCTTTCTTTTTCGGCCGTGCCTCTGTTTATCGTAGAAACAAGACCAGTCATTTTTACAGCCATATATCTTGGGATCACGGCATCATCTGTGACTTCTGAGAGAATTTTAAGTCGAAAAAGAAACAGGATCAAAAGGGAGAATGTATTCATCACAAATAATAATAAAAAAGGAATGTTGTTTGTTCGGGGTTCATATAAATAAAAAGTAAGAAAGAAAGAAAGAAAGAAAGAAAGAAAGAAAGAAAGAAAGAAAGAAAGAAAGAAAGAAAGAAAGAAAGAAAGAAAGAAAGAAAGAAAGAAAGAAAGAAAGAAAGAAAGAAAAACAGGGAAGTAAGGAATGAAACAAAAGAAAGAAAGAAAGAAAGAAAGAAAGAAAGAAGGAAAGAAGGAAAGAAAGAAAGAAAGAAAGAAAGAAAGAAAGAAAGAAAGAAAGAAAGAAAGAAAGAAAGAAAAACAGGGAAGTAAGGAATGAAACAAAAGAAAGAAAGAAAGAAAGAAAGAAAGAAAGAAAGAAAGAAAGAAAGAAAGAAAGAAAGAAAGAAAGAAAGAAATGAAAAAAAAGAAAGAAAGAAAGAAAGAAAGAAAGAAAGAAAGAAAGAAAGAAAGAAAGAAAGATAGACAGGAAATTAAGGAATGAAACGAAATAAAGAAAGAAAGAAAAACAAGGAATAAAGTATAGAGAAAAGATGAAGGAAGGAAGGAAGGAAGGAAGGAAGGAAGGAAGGAATGAAAAGAAAGAAAGAGAACTATTAGTGCCACATCAACAGTTAAATAATCAGACATCGGAACTAAGAATGGGTGGAGTTTATCTAAAATAGAGGCGTGTCTCAGGTAAAGTAAAGTGTGTTTTTAAACCACTACAATTATTGAAGAAATAAAAAGTAATAAACGATGCAAATGAAAGAAAAAAAGTCTGAATAAAAAAGAGTTATTTTTTAAGTTTTCTGTTTCTTTTTTGCTGATTGTGGATCACGAATGCACTCCGCAAGTCCGGCACAAACCTCTGGTGGGGGCGGGGCTTAATGCTGCTTTTATCTCATTGGCAAGTGCGGGAATTGTGCAGAATATTTTAAATATGGTAGTGTGTATAGTATATTGTGTGTGTGTGTGTTTGTATACACACATGTATAGAGTATATACACACATTTTCTTGCATCCCGGTGCTACAAGAGAAAGACATTTCTAGTTGTTATTTTTTATTCGGGATATTTTTTTTGTGAGAATAATAAACACTCTCAGCATGTTGAACATTTTATCTCAGACGACTTCGCTGTCAGTTTCCCATCATGTCTGTAAACAAACGCTGCTAGAACAACTGTATTGTGCTGATTCCTTTTTTTGGGGGGCTATGTGTAAAAGATTACATGTAAAAAAATGTTTTTACATCACATGAAAATCTGCATTTAAATGAAGACAAGGAATTGATTGTGACAGCCTTCATTGATGAAATCGATGAATCAAATCAGCTGTAAAAATCATCAAATCTCAATCAAACAACAATAAACCCAATCACACCACCACCAAAGCTCTTCAAGCCTTATCAAAATCCATGGAACTCCATCATAATAAAACAATCAAAAGGCAATCAAATTTCATCAACTCATAATCAAACTATAAAACCCCCATTAAAGTCCACCAAGCCTCATCAAATTCCATCAAACATTATCAAACACTTATAAACCCTTATCAAATACCATCAAACGCCATCAAAACTCATCGGACACCCATCAAAGCCCTTATAAAACCCTAATTAAAAAGCCCTTCTAGGTTTATCAAATTCCCAACAAACTCCCATCAACTCCCAAAAAATTTCCATCAAAAGCTGTAAAAGCCCATTTAGTCTTATTAAACTCCCAACAGAGCAATATAAGCCTCGTCAAATAGCCATTAAACTCCCATCAGTCCTCCATCAAACATCCAATAAAATAAAATCAAAGCCCTTCAAGTCTTATCAAAGTCCCATCAAAACTCCATTAAACTCCAATCAAGGCGATCCAAGCCTTATCGAATCCCCATCAAACATCCATTAAACTCCTTTTAAAGCCCTTCAAGCCTTGAAACTCTCATCAAACCTCCATCAAACTCCTATCAAAGCCCTTCAAGCCTCCCATCAAACATCCTTAAAACTTCCATCAAACTCCCTTCAAGCCTAATCAAATCCCCATCAAACTCCCATCAAACATCCATCAAACTACCTTCAAAGCTCTTCAAGCCTTAACAAAACTCCTATCAAACATCCCTTCAAACTCCCTTCAAGCCTTACCAAATCCCCATCAAACTCCTATCAAACATCCATCAAACTCCCATCAAACATCCATCAAACATCCATCAAACTACCATCAAACATCTATCAAACTCCCATCAAGCATCTATCCAACTCCCTTCAAGCCTTACCAAATCCCTATTAAACTCCCATCAAACATCCATCAAACTTCCTTCAAAGCCCTTCAAGCCTTATCAAATCCCCATCAAACTCCCATCAAACATCCATCAAACTCCCATCAAACATCCATCAAACTCCCTTCAAAGCCCTTCAAGCCTTAAAACTCTCATCAAACATCTATCAAACTTCCATCACGCAGCCATCAAACTCCCTTCAAGCCTTATCAAATCCCCATCAAACTACCATCAAACATCCATAAAACTCCATTCAAAGCCCATCAAGCCCTAAGACTCCCATGAAACTCCAATCAAACCTCTATCAAACATCCATCAAACGTCCATCACATCTATCAAACATCTATCACATCTATCAAACATCCATCAAACTCCCATCAAACATCCATAAACCTCCCATCAAACATCTATCAAACATCCATCAAACATCCATCACATCTATCAAACATCCATCAAACTCCCATCAAACATCCTTAAACCTCCCATCAAACCTCTATCAAACATCCATCAAACATCCATCACATCTATCAAACATCCATCAAACTCCCATCAAACATCCATAAACCTCCCATCAAACCTCTATCAAACATCCATCAAACATCCATCACATCTATCAAACATCCATCAAACTCCCATCAAACAACCATAAACCTCCCATCAAACATCTATCAAACATCCATCACATCTACAAACATCCATCACATCTATCAAACATCCATCACATCTATCAAACATCCATCAAACTCCCATCAAACATCCATAAAACTCCCAACAAACATCCATCAAACTCCCAACAAACATCCATCAAACTCCCTTCAAGCCAAGACCAAACTCCATCCCTTAAAACATTTTTCTGAAACACTGTTTAGTAAGGCAGAACGTAGTGCTCTTCCGATTCAGTCGATTCAGCTAAACTGCTCTCTTTATTGGTGACTCAGGATGACAAACGGTGTCTCTCCAGCACGGCTGAGATGTGAGCTCTGGCAGGAATGGGTGATTATCCTCACGCAGACGGGGTGAGGGGGGCGGGGAGTGGAGGGGAGGGGGGTCGCTCAGGTTCGATCGACGCTGAACAAACAGGCACTGCTTGTTCTCTAACGTCCGTCCACCTCTGACTGCTGGGTGAGCAACAGTGACTCAGCACAGGGGACGAACCCCGTGTACAAAAATGGCGTGGAAATTAAAGTTCCAATAATAATCACATATTTATAAAAAATAAAAATACATTTCTGAAAGTAGGGACGATGCAGTGTTATTCAATATACTCACATGCGCATATACACACACACACACACTATCGCCAAAAGTATTGGCACACCTGCCTTTTCCAGCCTTATGAGCTTCTTCTCCAAACGTCTCCAAATGCAAAAAAGCACACAATCGTATTGGACGTCTTTGGATGCTTTAGCATGCAATTGTCCCTTCACTTGAGCTAAGAGACCCAAACCTGTTCCAGCATGATGCTGTCCCTGTGCACAAAGCCAGCTCCATGAAGATCTGCTTTTCATGGGTTGGAGATCTCCTGCCATAGAGGGCCAACTCTGTTGAACACCATTGGGATAAAGAGTGGAGAAGAGAAGAGTGGAGCTTCTTATAAGAGCAAATGGGGACTTAGTTGGAATTGGATGTTCAAAATGAGGCACATATCATTCTTATGGTCAGGTGTTCACAAACTATTGTTTGCATGTAATGTATATACGTGTATATAAAGAATTATTAGAGCTATAACAAGTATTATCTATCTATCTATCTATCTATCTATCTATCTATCTATCTATCTATCTATCTATCTATCTATCTATCTATCTATCTATCTATCTATCTATCTATCTCCCCCTTTTTCGTAATCGGCTCACGATTCCTAACCACAAAGACTTAATTCATTCGATCACTGTCTTTTTTTCCTCTCCCCGCCTTTCCCTGCGGTTCGCTCACAGATAAATAATGAACCCTGTTAAAGACAAGAAATCCATCATGATCAAGAGACAGCCTCTGGCTAAATGAAAGAGCAAAAACGGGGGAATATTAATTCGGTTGATTATAATTACGAGAGGAAACGATTCCATGATGGGACGTAGTTAATCGAAAAAAAAAAATAAAGAATAACTGTACACATCGCGGGGCTGCGGTTCGAATAGGAAAGCGGTGCGGCCACACGGGGAAAGACAGAACGGCGTCTGTAATATCACTCTGCCTAATTAAAGACTGAGGGATTGTGGGATTAGCGCTGTATTAAAAAGAGCTCGTAGCTTATTTACTGCTGCTGAGAGACCAAACTTCCGCTCTGTGGTCCCGCCCGCATTAAACCCACCCGCACGGTGTGGAAAACAAATGGCTGGACAAAAGCAGATCGAGAAATTTGACATGCACGTCAATAACAAGCAATATATTTGAAGGATCTACTGCATCAGGCCTTCATAGCACATTCATGACATTACCTTCCTCATGCCTTCATAAATCACTTAAAACACATTACCATCCTCAGGCCACTATAAGACAGTCATTACACAATAACCTCATTGGGTATTCATAGCATTCACAACACATTACTTATATTGAGCCTTCATAACACATTTGTAACCCATTGCCTTCTTCAGGCCTTCATAAAACATTCATAACACATTCCCCTTATCTTGCCTTTATAACAGATTCATAACACTTTCTTATATTAGCCTTCATAACACATTCATAACCCATTACTTTCCTCATGCCTTCATAGCACATTCAAAACACATTATTCTTCTCAGTCCACCATTAGACAGTCAAAACACATTACCTTCATTGGACATTCATTGCATTTACAACACATTACTTATATAAAGCCTTCAACCCAGCCATTAGGGGGGCACAAGCCAGTGTACTCTTAGTGCCGGTCCCAAGCCCGGGTAAATGGGGAGGGTTGCGTTAGGAAGGGCATCCAGCATAAAACATGTGCCAAATCAAATATGCGGATCACAAATGAGAATTTCATACCGGATCGGTCGAGGCCCGGGTTAACAACGACCGCCACAGGTATCGTTAGCCGACAGGGTACCGGTGGAAATTGGGCTACTGTTGGCCGAAGGAGGAGAAGGAGAGGAGGAAGACGTCTACAGAGACGGCAGGGAAAGGAGCAGTGTAGGAGAGTAGAGGTTCGGGTTGGTACTTTAAATGTTGGTACTATGACGGGTAAAGGGAGAGAGATAGCTGATATGATGGAGAGGAGAAAGGTAGATGTGTTGTGTGTTCAGGAGACCAAGTGGAAAGGGAGTAAGGCCAGGAACATTGGAGGTGGGTTTAAACTGTTTTATCATGGTGTGGATGGGAAGAGAAATGGTGTAGGGGTGATTCTGAAGGAAGCGTACAGTAAGAGTGTGGTGGAGGTGAAGAGAGTTTCTGATAGGGTGATGATCGTGAAGGTGGAAGTTGAAGGGATGATGATAAATGTCATCAGTACCTATGCTCCACAAGTTGGCTGTGAGATGGAGGAGAAAGAAAGATTCTGGAGTGAATTAGATGAAGTGGTAGATGGTGTACCTAGGAAAGAACGATTGGTGATTGGGGCAGACTTTAATGGGCATGTAGGTGAAGGGAACAGAGGTGATGAGGAGGTGATGGGTAGGTATGGTTTTAAGGAGAGGAATGTGGAAGGGCAGATGGTGGTAGATTTTGCTAAAAGGATGGAAATGGCAGTGGTGAACACGTATTTTAAGAAGAAGGAGGATCATAGGGTGACGTATAAGAGTGGAGGAAGGTGCACACAGGTGGATTATGTTCTGTGTAGGAGATGCAACCTGAAGGAGATTGGAGACTGTAAGGTGTTGGCGGGGGACAGTGTAGCTAGACAGCATCGGATGGTGGTCTGTAGGATGGTTTTGGAGGCGAAGAAGAAGAGGAGGAAAGTAAGGTTTGAAAGAAGAATAAGATGGTGGAAACTGAAAGAGGAAGAGTGTAGTGTGAGGTTCAGGGAAGAGGTCAGACAGGGGCTTGGTGGTGGTGAAGAGGTGCCGGATGATTGGGCACCTACTGCAGGAGTGATGAGGGAGGCAGCTAGAAAAGTACTTGGTGTGACATCTGGAAATAGAAAGCAAGACAAGGAGACGTGGTGGTGGAATGAGGAAGTGCAGGAGAGCATTAGGGGAAAGAGATTGGCAAAACAGAAGTGGGATCGACAGAGTGATGAGAAAAGTAGGCAGGAGTACAAGGAGATGCGGCAGCAGGTTAAAAGGGATGTGGCGAAAGCCAAGGAAAAGGCATATGAGGAACTGTATAAGAGGTTGGACACTAAGGAAGGAGAAAAGGATTTATACCAATTGGCCAAGCAGAGGGACCGAGCTGGGAAGGATGTACTGCAAGTTAGAGCAATAAAGGATGGAGAGGGAAATGTGTTGACTAGTGAGGAGAGTGTGTTGAGAAGATGGAGGGAGTATTTTGAGCAGCTGATGAATCAGGAAAATCAGAGAGAGAGAAGGTTGGAGGATGTGGAGTTGGTGAAGCAGGATGTAGATAGGATTAGTAAGGAGGAAGTGAGAGCAGCGATTAAGAGGATGAAGAATGGAAAGTCGGTTGGACCAGATGACATACCGGTAGAAGCATGGAGATGTTTAGGAGAGATGGCAGTGGAGTTTTTAACCAGATTGTTTAACAGGATCCTGGAAGGGGAGAGGATGCCTGAGGAATGGAGAAGGAGTGTGCTGGTACCGATCTTTAAGCATAAGGGAGATGTGCAGACCTGCAGTAACTACAGGGGAATTAAGTTGCTCAGTCACACCATGAAGTTATGGGAAAGAGTAGTGGAAGCCAGGCTGAGAGAAGAGGTGACCATCTGTGAGCAACAGTATGGTTTCATGCCGAGGAAGAGCACCACAGACGCATTATTTGCTTTGAGGATGTTGATGGAGAAGTATAGAGAAGGACAGAAGGAGCTGCATTGTGTATTTGTGGATTTAGAGAAAGCGTACGACAGGGTGCCGAGAGAGGAGTTGTGGTATTGTATGAGGAAGTCAGGTGTGTCAGAGAAGTATGTGAGGGTGGTGCAGGACATGTATGAGGACAGTGTGACGGCAGTAAAGTGTGCAGTAGGTACGACAGACTGGTTCAGGGTGAAGGTTGGACTGCATCAAGGATCGGCCCTGAGCCCTTTCCTGTTTGCAGTGGTGATGGACAGGTTGACGGACGAGGTCAGACAGGAGTCTCCCTGGACTATGATGTTTGCAGATGATATTGTGATTTGTGGTGAGAGTAGAGAGCAGGTTGAGAAGAGCCTGGAGAGGTGGAGATATGCGCTGGAGAGAAGGGGAATGAAAGTCAGTAGGAGTAAGACAGAGTACATGTGTGTGAATGAGAGGGAGGGCAGTGGAGTGATGCGGTTGCAGGGAGAAGAGGTGAAGAAGGTGGAGGAGTTCAGGTACCTGGGGTCAACAGTGCAAAGTAATGGAGAGTGTGTTATGGAAGTAAAGAAAAGAGTGCAGGCAGGGTGGAGTGGGTGGAGAAGAGTGACAGGAGTGATTTGTGATAGAAGAGTATCTGCAAGAATGAAAGGGAAAGTTTATAGGACTGTGGTGAGACCTGCGATGTTGTATGGATTAGAGACAGTGGCATTGAGTAAAAGACAGGAGGTGGAGCTGGAGGTAGCAGAGCTGAAGATGTTAAGGTTTTCGTTGGGAGTGACGAGGATGGACAAGATTAGAAATGAGTTTATTAGAGGGACAGCACATGTAGGATGTTTTGGTGACAAGGTGAGGGAGGCGAGATTGAGATGGTTTGGACATGTACAGAGAAGGGACATGAATTATATTGGTAGAAAAATGCTGAAGATGGAGCCACCAGGTAGGAGGAAAAGAGGAAGGCCAAGGAGGAGGTTCATGGATGTGGTGAGGGAAGACATGCAGGTAGTTGGTGTGAAAGAGGCAGATATAGAGGACAGGGTGGTATGGAGACGGATGATCCGCTGTGGCGACCCCTAATGGGAGCAGCCGAAAGAAGAAGAAGAAGAAGACTTATATAAAGCCTTCATAACACATTCATAACACATTATTTTCCTCAGGCCTTTATAAGACATTCATAACCCATTCACTTCGTCGTGCCTTTATAACAGACTCATAACACTTTACTTATTTTGAGCCTTCATAACACATTACCTTCCTCGGGCTTTTATAACAAATTGCATGACTCATGAATGAATGAATCATACTGAACCACATTACATTCATTGTGCTTTCATTACACCGTTATAACACATTACATATATCTGGTTTTCTTAATTCATAACACATTACTACGAGCCTTCATAAACCATTCATAAAACATTGCTTCAATGTGCCTTCTTCACACATTCATAAGCATTGCATGACTCATTAACAAAGAAAAAATCTGTGCCATTTCTGAAGCTTCATAAAACATTCATAAACATGAATTGAATCGTTTATGATTTTTTTCTTTTTTTTTATAATACCTTCACTTTCTGCTTTATAACATGAAGCACTGCATTATTGCATTATTGAGTAAAGCTGTCTCATTTATGAATATCCGCATTAAGGATTCAAGAAAACCTTCATTGGGGCTTCATAAGACAATCATAAGTAAGACAGCTGACCACAAAAAGTCACAAAACAAGAGGTGAGCTGAAATCCTCGCTTTCAGTACTGTTAAGTGCTACCTGACACTGGAGTCTCCTTCCTTAAAGGTCAAACAAATGACACAAAGCTTCACAAATGTATTACAACAAGAACGTTAATAGTAAAACAAAAAATTTGCATCTGCATTGCTGTGGTAGCTTAATTGTTAAGGTTGTGGACGCTTTGGATGCAAAGGTCGTGAGTTTAAATTCCACTCACACCAAGCTGCCACTTTGGGGCCCCTGAGCAAGGCCCCTAACCCCAAAGCTGCTCAGTGGTATGAATGTCATAAATGTAGTGAAAAAAAAATTAAATACATGTTAAATATGTCGCCATGATGGCGCTATAATCCTCATGTGTGACTCACAGCTTCGTGTGAACTCGACGGTGGGCTGGTTTCAATAACCCCTCCCTGCACTCGGAATACCATTCGTTAATAACAATAATAATGGTAATTATAATAACAATAAAAAAAAAAAAAAAGAATAATTAAAGCAGAAAAAAGCATCTGGGGAAAAACCATCTGACCTTTAGTGTCACTTTCGTTAATTAGCTGGAGCTGATTGGGGCAGTTTCATGGAGTAGGTTTAAAAAAAAAAGAGAGGTTTTAACAGGTGCACCAACACACACACACACACACACACACACACACACACACACACACACACACACACACACACACACACACACGTACATATTTACAGCTCCCTATTATGGTAATGCTAAACCCGGAGAGGATCATCAACGAGACAAAGCCATAGTTGTACATTATCAGGACAGTGAACCGGAGCGACTGTTTAATACAGCATTATTAACAAAACACTGGAAATGAGCTCAGGAGTCACAGCTGACACGGAGGAGACGAGCAGAACCTTGCAGCGTGACTGGTATTGGATCTGAGCCGCAGGGGAGCCGCAGGGGAGCTGCAGGGACTGCTGCAGTGTCGGGGCGTCGCTGGCGCTTTTCTTCAGGAAAATTATTCAAAACTATTCCGCTACTCAAATATTCAACAGGACACACACACACACACACACACACACACACACACACACACACACACACACACACACACAAGTCAGGTTCGAATCCCAGCAATGACACGAACATTAGGAGTCCAGAGTAAGAATAATTGGTTGTGGATTTATTTATTTTTTTTAGGTAGGAGGGGCTACACTGTGTCCGCTGTCAATCACAGCAAGCATGGCTACACTGTACGTGAGTTCATGTATGTGGATACATTTTTTTTATCATGTCTCAAGAACAATGTGGTTGGCCATTGTTTCAGACGAGACACTGTCCCTGGTATCTGGTACACCATATGGATAAAAGTATTGGGTCATCTGACCTTTCCTGCTAGTGGTTCTTCAAACTGTTACCACAACGCTGTAGGCACTCAATTGCACTCTTTGGTGGGTCCAAACTTTATTTGGACCCAGTCTAATAAAGGTTTTGCGTTCACTTGAACTTGGAAACCCAAACCTGCTCCAGCACACATCCAGCTCCATTGAAGATATGATTCAAATTAGTTGGAGAGGAAGATCTCCTGCTATAGAGCACTAACCCTCTTGAGCGCCATTGAGACCAATAGGAACGATGACAGCAGCCCAAGCCTCCACCCCATGACCCCAAATCTCCACAAACACACTCCAAATTCCACAAACACACTCCAAGAAATAGTGGAAGTTGTTATAAGAGCACACAGGGACTAAATGTGGAATTTCAGAAAGCGCATATCAATCTGACGATCAGGTATCTAGAGATTTAATTTTGTGTATACACACTTTATGTAAATACTATTCCGAGAAAATATTTAATTCCACTACATTTCTTTTTTAATATTCAGAGCGCAAAATCCAAAAGCACCAGGGTTTTCGAACTTTGAGTCATAAAAACTATTTATCCTCCTGAATTCATATCTTTATAAATAACATGCATTAAAAAAAAAAAAAAATGCGTGGCTTCTCGGAAAGCATTAAAAATAAATAATCAATTCTTCACATGGGGTTTGTTGTAGGATTTTTTCTTGACATTGTTTCCATCTCCTGTGATAACCAGCAGCGTTTCACTTAGATAAACAGTGGGTGTTGAACGCATCTCGCCGGCCGAGCCGAGCCGAGCCGAGCCGAGCGTCGGAGCAGATTGCCGGCTGTGTGAAAGACGTGGTGTGTAAATGTATTTAAAGTCTCGAAATGAAACTTCTGCAGGGAAATACTTTTTTCACTTCTGGTCCACATTCTGCCGAGTTCCAAACCACACACACTTCAACATGAGTGTTTTTTATTATTCAAATATAATTAAAGCCGATACAGCAAGAGGGCCACCCAACCTTAATACAAGTTAATTAACACTGCTGTGGAGTGCTGCTGGGAAAATGGCGGACGTTCGGTCACGAATCTGATTAGAAATGTTACAGAAAAACGTAAAAAAAAAAAATGCTAATTGATGGCACTTCTAAGTTGCGGGGGGGGGGCGGGGGGGGTTGGTGGGTGATACTTCGCTAATTGCTTGTGCTCGGGTCGAAACGTAGCAACGAGTCCGACCGGGTAAATAATACATTCAGATCCTTTCAGCCGTAAAATTCTTAAGACGATTAGATCGAGCGCAGCACAAATAACTAACAGAGCTGACAAAAGTAGAAGCTGTCAGAGAATTCAAAATGGCACGAAACAAACAAAATCTTTACGTTAGTCACCGCATTATTGAGCATGCTGACAGTGTTTACGGCTTGTTCACACGGGGAGAAAAAAAAGATGGCGCTCTTCGGATTGAGATAAAATGTTTGTGAACACTCATGAACCCTAATGAACACTCATACAGCATTCTGAACCCCCAATAACACTTGTGGACCCCTATGAGCACTCATGAACCCTCATGAACCTTCAGGAACCTCCAATAACACTGACATAATGAACCCGAATGAACATTCATAAACCCCTTGTAAACTTTCATGAACTCTCGTCAACCACAATGTACACCCGATTAAACAACAGATGCTAATGAACCCTCAAAAACCCTCGGGATCCCCTATGATTTCTCGTGAACCCTCATTAACACTTAGAATCCAATGAACATTCAGGAACCCCCATTAACCCCAATGAGCACTCATGAGCCCTCATTAACACTTAGAATCCAATGAACATTCAAGAACCCCCATTAACCCCAATGAGCACTCATGAACCCTCACTAACCCCTAATAAATGCTCATGATTCTAGAACTCTCCCAAATGACTTATTTCATGGTAATACAAAAAAAATAAAAAATGAATAAAAAATAAATACATGAACAAAAAAACGTAGATAAAATGTTTTTATTTTATTTTATTCAATTGTTTAGTCACTACTTAACAAGTACCAGCACACAGAAGACTCAATTCTCTCTCTTTCTCTATTTTATTGCATATTTTGAAGAAAATTGAGTAAAATAAAAAGGGGAGGAGTGTAAAAGTCAGGATTCCTAAGTTGTTGTTGTTGGTACCAGCGATTTCTTTCCCCCTATTGTCTAAGTCTATGTCTATTGCTAAAGTTTTAGTGAAGCAAAATAAGTCATTCTTTGAGAAGTATCATGTCTCCGTTGTTATCTCGTCCTGCTGCAGACAGGGAGCTTTGGGAACGACATCCACACTTTATTCGCCCTTCTCTGTAACTCTGAAAAGAAATTTCTTTGACCTGCCATTTAAAAATGTCAGGATGCGAGAAACGGGTCGCTAGCCACCGGTTTCATAAATCCAGAACCGGTGCAGCTGTGCAGATAGCTACAGAGAAGAATACTGAAAAAAAAAATACTACTTTTTTTAATATAAAGTGCACGAGCTGTCAAAATGACAGACGAAAGAGTCGGAAATGATGGTGTTCAGGTCTGCAGCGAAAAGTTCAACATGCATCTCCATGTATCTTCTCACAGTTTGTACAGCTGGCGAGAAGAAAACCGAACGGGAAAGCCGCGAGAAAGGTTTCTGTTGAAATGTTAACAAATATCACGTAATAACTCGACGTTTTAACGTTTTCCAGCTATTAGTGGAGATTCGAGGGCAGTTCTTGAACCCTGGGGATAAATATTTATGCCGTGTTTTTGAGACAGAACACTGTTGTGAAATATTTACTCCAATATATTGTATCTCTAAATCTGGAGATCCGGAGGTACACGAAGTCTCTGAAGAATATTTTTCTACAGAAACATATAAAACGATTGAAAAGACCAGGCTGGAAATGTGTACTTCTGGCGTCAAACCCGTTTATCTTACGTCAGCCATCTTGGATTTGTTTCTTTGATAAGATAAACATAAGACGTGCTTTCTTCCACACCACCACCCCACTTACCCTAATGAACACTCATGAACCCTCAAGACCCCAAAGAACATTCAGAAGCCCCAATGAACACTTGTGAACCCTTGAAAACCCCAACAAACATTCATGAACCCCAATGAACACTCATGCCCCCCCCAAGAACCTCAACAACCATAACAAACACTCAAGAACCACAAAAGAAACACTGAAGACCCCCCAAAAAACCTCTCATAAACCCCAATGAATCCTGCATGAACACCTATAAACTCTCATGGACATCTGTGAACCCCAATGAACCCTCATCAAACCTCGTAAACCCAACAGACACTTATGAAACCTTTGTGAAGCTTCATGTATACTCACGACCCCATTAGGAACCCTCATAAATGCTAATAAACCCCTAATGGATGCTCATGATTGTAGAATTCTCCCAAATGACTTGTTTGGTGATAAGACAAGCAAATAAATATTATTTTTCAAAGACAAAGACAAATAAATAAATAATACTTTCCAAAAGCAGCCTAATGTTCTCCAAATGTACACTGACATTATACCTTTATGAGCGGTGAAGTCATTTACACTGATGATCTCTTCATCATGGCGGATTTATTTATTAAGCAGCAAGTGAACATTTTGTCCTCAAAGTTAATGTTAGAAGCAGGAAAAATGGGCGTAAGGATTTGGCGAGTTTGACAAATCGTGACGTCTAGACGTCTGGGTCAGAGCGTCTCCAAAACTGCAGCTCTTGTGGGCTGTTCCTGGTCTGCAGTGGTCAGAATCTATCAAAATTGCTCCAAGGAAGGAACAATGGTGAACCGGCGACAGTGTCACGGGCGGCCGAGGCTCAGTGATGCACGTGAGGAGTGAAGGCTGGTCCGTGTGGTCCGATCCGACAGACGAGCTCCTGTAACTCAAACTGCTGAAGAAGTTCATGCTGTTAATGATCGAAGGAGGTTTTTTCTTTGGCACAGTCGCCACTGGTTCGCTTGATAGGGATAAACTTATAGGCACTAACGTTTAAATTTAAACAAAGCTGCTTTTTACAATTGTTTAACACGCTATATAAATATATTGCAAGATATTGTAGGTGAAGAACAGCCTGAGATGAAGTGAAGAGCATAAAAATTTACTTGGGGTTAAGGGTCTTTCTCAGTGTCCCAAAGGTGGCAGCTCGGTATTCAAACTCACAACCTTCAGATCCAAATTCCAATGACTTAACCACAAAGCTACCACCTCTCTGATGTAATCCCTCACAGCTAGCTGTCAAATATCACGTTATACAATAATCATTTTCCAGCATCGACAAATTAAAGCTGTTATTGATGTTTGAAGAGCAAAACCGACTGAATGGATCAAAAGAACTTTCTTATTCCATATTCGGCTCGTTAGAGCTAAAATTCAGCTCCTCCAAATCCACACTCGGAGCTGAAGCAGCGTAGTTCCAGAAGATTAGCACAAGAAATGATCACAAGACACCACAAAGTATTCGACAATGTTGCTCAGTTTTTTAGACTGAGAATTAAGAACCTCTCATACCACACACACAAACACAACAAATCATCTGATAGAAGACTACGTCTTTGGTGGGCTTGATATTCCATCGTTCATTGAACAGTTCTCAGAAGAGCTCAGGCTGCATGAGAATCATCTCCGAAGTCCATGAGACAGATCTGAAAGATCTCCAGTGAAGCCAGGATCCTATCACCTACTATGGTGGATTTACCTACAACCTACAATGCTGTGTTTTTAAAGGGTAGAAAATGATAAAAACGCTGTTCTTCGCTTGTTCCCACCCTCAAGCTCGGCTTCTCCTTATGATGGAGTAACGTTTGAGCAGATTGTTCTACAGAAGCTCTTCTGAAGAACTGGAGCAGAAGGACTACAATTTACATTTACATTTTTGCCATTTGGTAGACGTCCTCATCCAGAGCGGCTTACAATCATCTCATATCATCTTATTTCTACAATATAGCAGGGAATTGAAACAGGAGATCTGATTGGTGGTGCAGAGATTCAAAATCATGACCATCTTTTTAACAACATCCATCTATCCATCTATTCATCCATCCATGCATTCATTCATTCATTCATTCATTCATTCATTCATTCATCAAATTGTACCAGGAATCATTTGGCTTCAAATGCACTCCATCCATCCATCCATCCATCCTTCCATCCATCGATCCATCCATCCATCCATCCATCCATCCATCCATCCATCCATCCATCCATCCATCCATCCATCCATCCATCTTTCTCTTTCTCTTTCTCTCACTCTATCTTTGACTTTTCCAGCCAAATGTGGTCTTTTCTCAAATGTTGCTAATCTTCCCAGACGAGTGGAGGCTTTTAGAAGAGAAATTGAGGACTAAATGTGGCTGTTCAAATCCCTTTCTCGTAGTTTTATAGTGGATTTAACTATGAAAAATCCATCCCTCCCTCCACCCATCCCCCCATCCATCCACGAAAATGTGCCAGAGTTTATTTAGCTACAGTTGCAATCTGTCTATCCATCCATCTCTCTCTTTCTCTCTCGATATGTATAAAACATTTCACTTTCTCTGGCCCAGTAACTGAACCCAGTGCCCAGCAGGTGCTCTGATCACATCATTACCAGATCCTCCAGAACACGAGTTACGTTCAGTATAACGTTTCAGTCATTGTGTAAAATGCTCAGAAACTCCACGTGAAGTGCCCGAGTGCACTCGGCTGATCTCCTGCTCTTCAGTGTTATGATTGTGATTGTTAAAGAACATTAAACGTCAGACTTTATATATATATATAAGTACACGAAGCCTGTGATTGGATTAAACAGAAGAAAAGCTTGCTGTGACTGATAAAAGGTGAGTAACGCAGTAATTAGGGATTATTTTACATTATTTGGCCACTTGCAAAATCTTTTGTTTTTCGCTTTTTAAAAGCTTTGCACTTTCGGCATTATAAAAAAAATCGCCTACTCACAGTATATTAAGTGAATTTGAGGTAAAAAGAAATTTGGTAGTAAGTTTAACAGCTGCCATGTCTATAAATAAAAACTCTTCCGCAGCTTATTAAGAACATATTAAAATTCTATCTATCTATCTATCTATCTATCTATCTATCTATCTATCTATCTATCTATCTATCTATCTATCTATCTATCTATCTATCTATTGATCTATCTATCTATCTATCTATCTATCTATCTATCTATCCATCCATCCATCCATCCATCCATCCATCCATCCATCCATCCATCCACCTAATAATGTTGTAGATGTCAACTGTATTAAGTCTCTGTCTTTCTGTCTGTCTGTCTGTCTGTCTGTCTGTCTGTCTGTCTGTCTGTCTGTCTGTCTGTCTGTCTGTCTGTCTGTCTGTTATAATCACACTCTTGATGTCACCCAAATGAGTCTGGTTCCTCTCAAGGTTTCTTCCTCAGAACATCTTAGGGAGTTTTTCCTTGCCACAGTCACCACGGCTGCTCATCAGGGATAAACACACATCATTCACCTTCACTCTTATATTCTGTAAAGCTGCTTTGAGACAATGTCTGTTGTGGAAAGTGCTATAGAAATAAACTTGATGTGACTTGACTTGACTGTCTGTCTGTCTTCCAACAATTCATCCATCGTTCCTTGTATGCATTTTTCTGCAGCTTATTACTAAATATCAATAGAGTGAATGTAAAAACAAGCAGTATATAACATCTCAAATTACTGTCTGTCTGTCTGTCTGTCTGTCTGTCTGTCTGTCTGTCTGTCTGTCTGTCTGTCTGTCTGTCTGTCCATCCGTCCATCCATCCATCCATCCATCCATCCATCCAGCCTTTACCTTTGACGATTAACTGGATGAGTTTCGGCCGTGGATTGCGCTCGCTCTGTATCGAGCAGGTGTAGTAGCCTTCGTCCATTACGTCCACTTTCTGTATCTGTAGGCTGTACTCGTGTTTATCGCCCAGGTTCGATACGATGGATACACGAGGATCCACTGACCACTTATCGTTCCCTGCGAAGATTATACTTGAGCGGTTTAACCACGCCCCTTTGGAGATCCCGTCCAACAGGTAGCACCTGAAAAAGGTAAAAAAAAAAAAACTTCATTAAAGTTTCTACAATACAGTACAGATATCACGCACCAGTCCGATCTCATTTTCATCACACACATCAATCCGATTTCATTTTCATCACACACCAATCCGATCTCATTTTCATCACACACCAGTCCGATCTCATTTTCATCACACACCAATCCGATCTCATTTTCATCACACACCAATCCGATCTTACTTTCATCACACACCAGTCCGATCTCATTTTCATCACACACCAATCTGATCTCACTTCCATCACACATCAATCTGATCTCAGTTCCATCAAATACCATTTCGATCTCACTTCCATCGCACACAATCCGATCTCATTTTCATCACACACCAGTCCGATCTCAGTTTCATCACACACAAATCTGATCTCACTTTCATCAAACACCAGTCCGATCTCATTTTCATCACACACCGATCTGATCTTACTTTTATTACACACCAGTCCGATCTCATTTTCATCACACACCAATCCGATCTCACTTCCATTGCACACAATCCGATCTCATTTTCATCACACACCAATCTGATCTCATTTTCATCACACACCAATCCGATCTCACTTTCATTACACACCAGTCCAATCTCATTTTCATCACACACCAATCCGATCTCACTTCAATCACACACAACCTGGTGATTGTGCAAATTTAGCAAAACATCTTTTGTAAACAAACTGGCAGCTACACATGTAAACAATCCCCTTCCCTGATAACTGCAAAATTCAGACTTCTTTAGCAACTGAACAGCATCCTTTTACTCACTTCTATCACACACCAATCCGATCTCAGTTCCATCAAACACCATTTTGACCTCAGTTCCATCGCACACAACCCGATCTCACTTCCATCACACACAATTCCGATCTCGCTTCCATCGCACACAATCCAATCTCACTTTTATCGCACACAATCCAAACTCAGTTCCACTGCACACAATCCGATCTCAGTGCCATCGCACACAATCCAAACTCAGTTCCACTGCACACAATCCGATCTCAGTGCCATCGCACACAATTCGATCTCACTTTCATCGCACACAATCCAAACTCAGTTCCACTGCACACAATCCGATCTCACTTTCATCACACACAAACTGATCTCACTTCCATCGCACACAATCCGATCTCAGTTCCATCGCAAACCAATCCAATCTCAGTTCCATTGCACACAATCCAATCTCACTTTCATCGCACACCAATCCAATTTCACTTCCATCGCACTACACTACACCACACTCACTAATCAGATCTCACTTCCATCACATACCAATCAGATTTCACTTTTATAACATCTGCACTTATACATTAATAATGCACATCTCCTGGCCAATCAGAGTCCGGGATTCAGTTGTGGTTGTGGGTGTGGTTGTGGGAATGATTGTGGGTGTGGTTGTGGGAATGATTGTGGGTGTGGTCATGGGCGTGACCACAAATAAAAAGCAGTTACTTTTTCGTTACTCGGCTTCACCTCGGCATCTTTATCAAACAAAGCCTGCAACAGATTATGTTTGAATCATCTTCGGTACGGACGAGTAAACAAAGCTGTGTTTAATGTTGCCAGCTGAATAGTTCCAGCTCAGAAAGCACACGCACACACACACACACACACACACACACACACACACACACAGTGCTTAATCTGATCTACTCAGAAAACGTCATTCTGCACTTCAGGCAGGATCGAGCGAGTTCCTCTTACAGTAAAAGCTTGTGACTCCGAGAGAAAAACACTGATGAATAAAGGGGAATAAAAGACCGGTGTGGGGGCGGAGTCACTGTTCCCGCCTCCAGGTTAATTGTTTTTCTGTAACAGCACACCCTCGTGTGTATCCACTTCCACATCACGCTGTTGTGAGTGTGTATGAGTGAATACATGAATAAGTGAGTGTATGAATAAGTAAATGAAGAAATAAGTAAATGAATAGATAAGTGAATAAGTGAGTGGATAAGTAAATGAGTGAGTGAATGGATGAAAATGTGCATGAGTAAATAAGTGAATGAGTGAGTGAATTAGGAAATAAATAAATGAGTGAGTGAATTATTAAGTTAATTAATTTGTAAGTAAATGTGAATGATTGAGTGAGTAAATAGGTGAGTATGAAAGTGACTGAATGAGTGAGTAAATAAGAAAATGAATAAGTGAATAAGAGAATAAATGATAAAATGAGTGAACAAGGGATTAATCAAGTAAGTGATAAGTGAAATAAGTGAGTAAGTGAATAAATAAGTGAGTAAGTAAATAAATAAGTTAATAAGTGAGTGAATGAATAAGTAAATGAGTAAGTGAGTAAATAAGTGAATGAATAAATGAGTGAGTGAGTGAGTGAGTGAGTGAGTGAGTGAGTGAGTGGATGAATTAGTAAATGAATAAGTAAATGAGTGGATAAATGAGAGAGGGAATGAGTGAGTGAATATGAGTGAGTGAATAAGTGTATGAGTAAGTAAATAAGTGAGTGAGTAAATGAATAAGTGAATTAGTGCATGAATGAGAGAGTGAATGAGTGAGTGAGTGCGTGAATGAGAGTGAGTGAGTAAGTGAGTGAATGAATGAGTGAATAATTGAATGAGTGCGTGAATGAGAGAGTGAATGAGTAAATGAGTGTGTAAATGAGAGTGAGTGAGTAAGTAAATGAATGAATGAATGAGAGAGTGAATAATTGAATGATTGCGTGAATGAGAGCGTGAATGAGTGAGTGAGTGTGTGAATGAGAGAGTAAATGAGTGAGTGAGTGTGTGAATGAGAGTGAGTGAGTGAGTGAGTAAGTGAGTGAATGAATGAGAGAGTGAATAAGTGAATGAGTGCATGAATGAGAGAGTGAATAAGTGAATCCACAATGCACAGGAGATTTGCAGGCTGATCTGCCTGGTTACAGGAGGAAGAACTCAGACGGTGTGTGTTATTGGTTCGGCTCCAGACGAGTGTCTCGGTTATTAAGACGTGCAGACGGGATTCCTGTGACCAGAGCTCGTTCTGAGATTTTGGTGTGAAGTCGTCGCTGTGGCTCCGAGCAAACACTTTGTTTGACCCAGATTTTTTTTTTTTACGACTCAGTGATTCGCTAAAAAAGTAAATATGTTTGTTGGCGTGAGCTCAGTAGTGATGTTCACTGAGTTCAGTCTCACACACCGAACAGATGGCCATCAGGGAGACTGAGATCTACTGCAAAAATGCTTTCCTTCTCTACCGGACTTTTTAGAGAGAGAGAGAGAGAGAGAGAGAGAGAGAAAGAGAGAGAGAGAGAGAGAGAGAGAAAGAAAAGAATAGAGAGAAAGGATGAAACTGAATAGAAAACAGAAATAAAACCCAAAATTATCAATATAGGTCTGTCTATCTATCTATCTATCTATCTATCTATCTATCTATCTATCTATCTATCTATCTATCTATCTATCTATCTATCTATCTATCTATCTATCTATCTATCATTTTAAATACTTTACTTTTATCTTAATCCTAAAATTTTTCTTTCTTTCTTTCTTTCTTTCTTTCTTTCTTTCTTTCTTTCTTTCTTTCTTTCTTTCTTTCCCTTGTTTTTTATTAATTTATTTAGCAATATGTTTTTCATTTTAATTGTTTGTTTGTTTCCTTCTTTTATTAATTAGTTTATTTAATTTCGTTCATATTATCTTTCTATCTTTCTTTCCTTACATTTTTGTTTGGAAGTTTGATTTCTGTCTTTCTCTCTCTCTTTCTTTCTTCAGCTTTGTTTTTTATTATTGATGTAATTTTTTTGTTGTTTTCTTTCTTTCACTTATTTCTTTTCT